>NC_133617.1:354531566-354641566 GCF_048593235.1 Sminthopsis crassicaudata | reverse complement strand
CTACCCAGACAACCTGAGGCAAGTGTTTAAGGCACCTGGGTCTTTTTTTTCAATCACACAATTAGGGGGTGAAAATAGATGTTTCCCACTCTAAACTCCCCATCCACCTGCCATCCAGTATCTTCCTTCTCTCTGCTTTCCTCTGTTCTCTGTTTTCTACCTCTCCTCTCTTGCCCTTTCTCTACTTTATTTCTCTTCCCTTATTCTTATTCCCAATTCTTTTCCATTTTTCCCCTACCCTTTCCCTCTTCTTGACTTTTGGTTCATCTACTGGAGGCAGGCAAGTTCAATCATTTCATTCAACAAATATTCTTTTGATATAAAATCCTCTCTTGGATTTGATATCAGAACCCTTCATAAGCTCTCTGTATGAGTGTGTCTGTGTGTCTCTGTGTGTCTTTTTGTTTCTGTCTCTGTCTTTTTCTATCTCACTCACACATATACATCCTCTTCTGAGTGTGTTTATGTGTCTTTCTGTTTCTGTCTGTCTTTGTCTCTGTGTCTCTGTCTGTGTGTGTGTGTCTGTCTGTCTATGGCTCTGTCTTTCTTATCTCTCTTTATCTAGCTCTGTCTCTCTGTCTCTGAATTCCTGTCTCTGTTTCTTTCTCTCCCTTTCCCTCTTCCTTTCTCCCTCCCTCTCCTTCTCCCTTCCCTCTCCCTCTCCCTCCCTCTCCTTTTCCTTCTCCCTCCCTCTCCCTCCCTCTCCTCCTTCTTCTTCTCCTTCTCCTTCTCCTTCTCCTTCTCCTTCTCCTTCTCCTTCTCCTTCTCCTTCTCCTTCTCCTTCTCCTTCTCCTTCTCCTTCTCCTTCTCCTTCTCCTTCTCCTTCTCCTTCTCCTTCTCCTTCTCCTTCTCCTTCTCCTTCTCCTTCTCCTTCTCCTTCTCCTTCTCCTTCTCCTTCTTCTTCTTCTTCTTCTTCTTCTTCTTCTTCTTCTTCTTCTTCTTCTTCTTCTTCTTCTTCTTCTTCTCTTCTTCTCCTCTCTCTCTCTCTCTCTCTCTCTCTCTCTCTCTCTCTCTCTCTCTCTCTCTCTCTCTCTCTCTCTCTCTCTCTCTCACACACACACACACACACTCACTTTTTCAATTTTTATACATCTCCCCTTCCCCCACCTAAAGCACTTTGAGCTTGAGCTTCAGTGACACAGGCCTCCTTTGCTATTCTTTGGTGAAGATATTCCATCTCTTAATTCTGAGAATTGTCCCTAAAATGCAACTCTCATCTCTGAAACCCAGTTTCTCTGTTATCCTTCAAGGCTCAGCTTCCTCATCTGTAAAATGAGATTAATATTTGCACTACCTCCTCACAAGGGTTATTGTGAAGAAGGTGTTTTACAAACTTTAAGGTGCTACAGAAAAGTGAACTTTAATTAAATCTTAGGAGAATAGAACAGAAGGGATTGTTCATTGGAAATATGACATGTACTACTCATATCCACCATAGGCCTCTATGTCACCCTTTAGGTGAACTGGAATTCTTTGGGAACTGTGGTAGTTATACATCACTAGATAAATATGGATGTTGAAAAGATGGGCCTTTGTTCCATGAAGTGGAATTTCCAAAAGATGGCCTACACTATTCTTTTCCATCTCCATTTTTTTCTTTCTCCTCCTCTTTCTCTTTAATTCTGTGCCAAGTTTACTGATATGGACAATGACAATGTTGCTCCTATGTCTTCCTCGATCATCTAACGTTTCCTTTTGAACCATAGCTTTCCCCCATCTCTCCTTTCATACATTATTTCAATACATCATTCAGACTGGGGCAAGGCTAGGATGGTATCAATCACCCCCACTTTTTCCTATTCCCTCATGCTGTCCCAAAATGAAAAAATCTGTCATGCTCCCAACATATATCTTAAAATTATTTAGACCTATAACTATTCTCTTCAACTTTATTCTCCCATTGGAAATGCATAAGTTTCATGAAATCTGTGAGAACATCCTGTAGGAAGTGTGCCTAAGTGATTTTTGTGTATATGTGTCCTGCCTCACCGTACATTGTAAGCTTCCTGAGGGCAGTTCACTGGGATTCCATTTCCTTGTAAGCTAAAAGAGCATGAAATTCTTCAGAAATGCTAATATACCACAAATATACCCTCTCCCTCTCCCTCCCTCTCCTTCTCCCTTCCCTCTCCCTCTCTCTTCCTCTCTATTCTTCTTTCCCTCTCTCCTCCCTTTCTCTCCCTCTCCTTTTCCTTCTCCCTCCCTCTCCTCCTCCTCCTCCTCTTCCTCCTCCTCCTCCTCCTCCTCCTCCTCCTCCTCCTCCTCTTCCTCCTCCTCCTCCTCCTCCTTCTCCTCCTTGCTTTCTTGCAACTACTAGTATCTGAGCTCAATTCACTGGCTAAGGATAGAATTCTAAAGGAAGAAATAACATGTTCTGTGGCTGTCTTGGTAAACACCAGTGTAAACACCCTCCCCACTTGCCACCCTTCCCTCCTCCCCCTTTATGATGGAAAGATGACTGTGTCAGAAGACCTGAGTCTTGTCCTAGTTTTGCCACCAATTAAGCTGTGTGGCTATTGGGCAGAGTTTTTCTTTTCTAGCCCTCTGTTTCCTTATTTATTTAAAAAAAAAGTTTGGTATAAATTTATTTATGAACAATATGATCTCCATAATCTAATGGTCTCTAATTTTAGAAAATTTACTGAATGCAAATGGACACTTAGCAAATGAAAATTAATATAGTAGTAATAGTTGATTATATATAAAAGTGCTTTAAAGTTTTCAAAATTCTTTACATATATCATCATGTTTGTTTGGCCCTTGTAAAAATCTTGTAAGGTAGGTTCTATTATAATCGTCATTTTGCTATAAGTGCTTAAGTGACTTGTTCAGGTTTATACAACTAGCAAGCAGCCAAGTTGGAATTTGA
This sequence comes from Sminthopsis crassicaudata, assembly GCF_048593235.1. Lineage (NCBI taxonomy): Eukaryota > Metazoa > Chordata > Mammalia > Dasyuromorphia > Dasyuridae > Sminthopsis > Sminthopsis crassicaudata. Next base: position 354,638,697 of record NC_133617.1, on the reverse strand, counting down.
ATCAGGTCTACCTAGTCCCAGATCTATGATTCTGCTTACTATGCCAAGTTACCCATAAAGGCAGGTTTTACGAAAATAATTCCTTGCTTTCCAAATAACTGTGAAGATCCCTTTATTAAGAATTAAACTTCTTTGATCAGTTCCTCTAGAATGAAACTGAGCTTACTCCTAGTTGTCCAGGAACATGATGCTTTGTATGAAATCAAACCCACTTGTCTCCCTCTGGCACCAAGCCCTAATGTGTAGCAGCACTCTGAGACCCCGAGAGACTCTCCATAAACAGGTCTGTACCCCATGCCTTGAACCAGCCAAATCTCCAGAAGAACATCAGGAAGTGCGAAGAACATTTGGGGTCGAACTGTTCCAGTGGTGAGATAGGAGGCTGCTTCTGACAACGGCCTTACTATTTTGCCAGAACAAAATTCATGAGCCTCTGATAAATAATTCAGGCTCCTCCATCTGTGGAAATGTTAGATTTGGCCTAATTTCTCTCATAAACAAAGAACATCATCTGCTCTGGAGCTGTAGAATAGGCACAAGTCACATTTTTAAAAATATATTACAGGAAAACCTCATTCATTCAGTTTCAGATAACTGAACCTGAGCTAGGAGTGTAGCTGACCTTTGCAATATCAACGAAATCAAAATTTTTGGGAAACTGAGTCAGATTCAAAGGCAGAGATGAAATGAAAAGTGCCAACTCAGGGGAAGAAAATTTCTGTTGATAAGGAGATAGACCCTGCTAAATACAGATTATTCTATTCATTAAAGTCAGTTCTGTGGATTCAAAAGAAGGACTTTTGCTATTTTATACTTGCATATAAATGGATGTTGATAATTACAAATTATTCTTATTTATTCATTAAAGTAGACCTCTAGAATCTTGAGTTTCAAATACTTTGATATAAAGTTGTTATAAAATGAATTTTTTGAGTGTTGACCATCTCAAGCTGACTTCCTTCTTCCTTCTTGCCTCCAATTATTCTAAAGTAGTAAGGTTTGACTGAGGAATTACGCCTGAAATAAGATACTTTTTTTCTCTATATCTCAATTTCCTCATCTGTCAAATGGGGATAATGATCCCTGTTCTTTTTGTCTCCCTGGATTATGAGAATCAGTTGAGATCATGTATGTGAAAGTATATTGAGAAATATAAAGTACACTACAGATGGGAAGCATTATAAAATGATTGTCTACAAATGGAAGCAGGCAGAAGGGCCAATCCCAGGTACCATATGTTCATTTTAACTGGGGCCTTCTGGAGACAGTGCTCCTGACTGTTGTGCAACCCTTCATTAACAGCCTGTAGCACAGTAGTTTGCATGTATATAGATGACCAATAAATACCTGGGTGAATGAATGAATGATTGGTTATAGGACCTTGGTTTGAATACTGGATTCTTGTCCCTTACTATCCAAGTGAACCTATACAAGTCTCCATAGCTTCATCTATAAAATGAATGGGTTCTGAAGTCCCTTCTAGTTTCTAATGTCTACAGTCTCTTTACAAATGACAAAATCTTCTGTAATGAGGTTCATTTATTCATTCAATAAGGCACTAGTAAATAAAGTGCTTCTATTCTCATAGACTCTGTAGCCTAATCATGAGATAGGACACTTAAAGAAACAACTATAACACGAAATAATGTATTATGTGTTCTAGTAGTTTGCCAAAGTGCTATGTGAGGGCTGAGGGGAGAAAGTTGCCGGAACTGTCCATTGGGGAAACATGAAGGAGGAGTTATTTGAACTGGGCTTAAATGACACACAAGAATTCAGGGGATGTTTGGAAGGGAGAATTCCAGGGTAGGGAACAGTGTCTCTCAAAATTCAATTTAACAAATGTTTAAGTATTTAATATATGCAAGATACTGCCAATTAGGCATTATAAAAGAGGGAGGAGCAGGGAAGAGTAGTGCATTGATGGATTGCTGACCACAAGGAGTTTACAATCTATTCTGCTCACAGCCAGGAATTAAAGGCCAGTCCAGCTGGACCTGGATCCAACCTCAGAGTCTCTCAGGTTCAATCTCCTCATTTTATAAAGGAAGAAATGGAGAGGGAGTGATTTGCTCAAAATGGAGGCAATATTCAAGCCTTGGCTCTCTTTCAGTGCTCTGCACCATACTATCTGTACTTCCCATCATTTCTTTCTCCTTTCCCTTCCCCCACTCTGGCTGCTCCCCATTCCATTCCTCCCCTCCCCATCTTGTTCTTCCCCCTCCTTCCCAGGAGATCCTCTCCGCTTCCGATGGCCAAGGAGTCGCTATAAAGGGGAAAACTCTTCTCATTGAAGGTCATTGTCTGAAATTGAACCATTCCCCACCTGATACTTTGAAATTCCACCCCTCCTGCTGGGGCTCTCTTTCCCATTCTCTCCTTGCCCTCTCTTCTGCAGGATCTCCCCTCTCTCTGACTCTCCCTCCCTACCCCCAAGCCCAAGCACATCAGAGGAGAACTAATTTTGTCTGGACTATTATTAGATGGGGAGAGAGACAGGGACAGCGTGTAGGCTGTAAAATGTCTCCTTTCTGTGCTTGGGTCGGCTGGGCTCTCTGGCAGGTACCATCCAGGGCTTGCTTAGCCTGCAGATTGCTCTAGCAAATGGCACATTAGCCAAACTAAGCACCTGTCGTTTGCATTCATTATTGGCCAGAAGCCCCCTTTTATGGTCTCTCCTGGGGTGGGGGGGTGGGATAGAGATGGAGGCGAGGAGCCTGCACATAGGTCAGAATGACTCTAAAAGGACAAGAAAAGGGAGCTCTGTAGTATAATTCAAGCAGCACTGGAGTCAAAGGGCCTGTGTTCAAATTCTTACTTTGTCACTTACTTCTCCTCTGTAAAAGATAATTTTATCATGTGATTTTTAATGTCTCTTCCAGGGCTCTATCATAGGATCTTATAACTCTTATGGGGAAGTTGCTTGTTCCAGGCAGGTGGAAGGTGAGACAACTCAGACTTCCTTTGGTCTGGGATGGCAATGTATCTGAATTCAGGCCACAGCTTTCTTCCAACAGAGAAGCTTGGATCATATCAAATCCATCCCTCAATACATCTTTCCCCAAAAACCTAGCAGGAGAGCTGAGAGTGAAGGAGAAACCCCAGACTCGACTTCAGGTGAATCTAGTTAACAAGATAAGATTGACAGAGATGGACTAATCAAATGCTTAAAGTTCTGGATCTGGTTGTAAATACTATAAAAAGAAAACAGAGAATAGGGATCTTCCTGAATGTTAAAGGAAGATCTTAATTTGGGTAGATATAAAGGAGGAAGGGAGGCAGAGAGGAAAATGACCAGCACATCCATAGATAGATAGATAGATAGATAGATAGATAGATAGATAGATAGATAGATAAATAGCTAGATAGATCATTTTTATGCGTGAATATGTATTCCTATACATATATGCATACAAAAATGATGTTCATTTCTCATATATTTGTGCATATATATATATATATAGTATGTGCATATATGTATATGCATGTGTATGAATTTTTTCTCCCTCCCCCATATGGAAGGAAGAAAAATGGGGTCTGTGAAATAATGAGCTCGGTCAGGTTGATATAGAGAGTAAATGTAAGATTGAAAGGCTGTGACTTAGGAAATCATAGAATGTTAAACCTAGAAGAGAACTTAGAGGAAATCTTGTGATCCAACCTCTTTATTTTATAAATTTAAAAAAAAAATTAAGACCCTAAAGCAATGATTTGATTTTATAAAGCTAGTTAGTGGAACAGCTTTTTCTAACTTCCTTTCTCTTTTGAAGAACCTCAAATACTACAAAAAAGAAATGTGGTTATCATTAGGAAACTAGTCAAATGTTCTTGATTGGAAAGTCTCAGAGCACAGGGATCATGTCTTTTCTATTTTTTGTCTCCCTCAATATCCGTTTTGTCTAGTACAGTTCAGTAGTATATAGTATATATGATCATATATATCATACATACAGTAAATAATATGTATATACAATATATAGCAGTCATATAATATTATGTAACAATATATGTATTACTATAACATATAGCAGTAATACATAGTATTGTAATACATAAAAATATAGTATATATATATATGTGTGTGTGTGTGTGTGTATATATATATATAAAATATATGGTAATATAAAGTAGTGAGATATACATAATATATATAGCAGTTCAGTAAATATTTGTTAACTGTAATATTTTCCTTCCCCAATGTATCTATGGGTTCTGTAATGGGAAAGTAGTAGGGAAGTTGGCAAGTGTATATTGGGGATGGAAGAACCTGCAAAAAGGTCAGGAACACAAGAGGGAGGGCTGAGAGGCAAAATCACAGAACAGCTGTTGTGAGGGGCCTATACCTGCCAGATGAGCCCTGCATGCTTCTTTCTTCTAAAGTGGGTCAGGGTGAAGGGAGGGGCTAAAGCAAGCCTAAGGGTAGGGGTAGGGGGACAGGATGCAGGTCGGGTTGGGTCCCCAGTGCCATAAGGGGATGGAAGAGCCTATCCAAGGCTCAAGTGGCTCTCCTCCCCAGCAGGGTTTTGGAGAGATCCCCAGCTTCTCAGGCTGCCAGCATGAGGATGCTGGGACAGTCCAAATGAAGACATCCAGACAGGAGGCTGTATCTCTGGAGACGGAATCCTGGCTCCTGCTACTTTAATTAAGAAAAACAAAAGATGTGAGCATTTCCTGGGAGACTCTGAGAGAGGTTAAAAGGATTGGGTTTTGGCTTCTTCTAAGAAGGCTGTCTGGGAAGGTTAGCTCAGTGGGTTGAAGTGTGGAGCTAATGAGACTAAGGTTACAAGTTCAGTTCCAGCTTGGGCCAATTAGAAAAATTCAAGGACCTGATGTCAAACTAGCCCTGAAACCCTGCTCCAGAGTGACCCCTGACCCCAACCACACATTGACCCTTTCTTAGCTGAGGTTGGCCACCTAATTTTTCCCATTGAATGACCCTGAACCCTAACCACAGATTGATTCCTGGCTTCAGCCCCAGAAAAACCCTATCTACTTCTCATTGACATTGATCATAAGGTACCTGAGGTGAGAATGTGGGAGATGAGGTGAGAGTGTTGGTGATGCCTCAGTTCAACCCATATCCACTTCTAGAAACTAATAGCTCAGATCATGTGTCCAATAGGGTCATATTAGAATAAGAATAAAATTAATAAAAATAAATAAATAATAGAAAGAAAGAAAGAAAGAAAGAAAGAAAGAAAGAAAGAAAGAAAGAAAGAAAGAAAGAAAGAAAGAAAGAAAGAAAGAAAGAAAGAAAGAAAGAAAGAAAGAAAGAAAAAGAAAGAAAGAAAGAAAGAAAGAAAGAAAGAAAGAAAGAAAGAAAGAAAGAAAGAAAGAAAGAAAAAGAAAGAAAGAAAGAAAGAAAAAGAAAGAAAGAAAGAAAGAAAGAAAGAAAGAAAGAAAGAAAGAAAGAAAGAAAGAAAGAAAAAGAAAGAAAGAAAGAAAGAAAGAAAGAAAGAAAGAAAGAAAGAAAGAAAGAAAGAAAGAAAGAAAGAAAGAAAGAAAGAATAAAATTTGTCGAATGTTCCCTCTCTATTATTGGTGACATCTTCCCAGCACTCCTAAAGATATTTGGCCAAGACAGGACCCCTGAAGGTAGGAAAGAAGCAAACATTTATTAAGCACCAACTAAACTACCAAACACTTTACAATTGCCATTTCATTTGATCCTCACAAAAGCCTTAGGAGGTAGGCACTATTATTTTCCCTCATTTGACATTTGACAGTTGAGGAAACTAAGGTAAACAAGTAAACATTAAATGACTTACCTGGAATCTCATAGCTAGTGTTTAAAGCCAGATTTTAAAACTCAGATCTTTTCTGATTTCAAGCTCAGAAGTCTATTCCCTGAACTATCACCAAAATTGATATCTAATCTGGTCCATTCCCCAGCATAGATAATCATAGGATGAAGGGGGTGAGTAGGACCTTAAAGACCAACTATTTCTTTTTCTTTTGTTTTTTTTTTTTTACTTTTTTAAAAATTAATTTTATAACTGGAAATTAGTATGCCAGAAATTAGATATGGATCCACACTTAACACCATATATCAAGATAAGATCAAAATGGGTCCATGATTTAGGCATAAAGAATGAGATCATAAATAGATTAGAGGAACAGAGAATAGTCTACCTCTCAGACCTGTGGAGGAGGAAGGAATTTATGACCAGAGAAAAACTAGAGATCATTACTGATCACAAAATAGAAGATTTTGATTACATCAAACTAAAAAGTTTCTGTACAAACAAAACTAATGCAAACAAGATTAGAAGGGAAGTAACAAATTGGGAAAATATTTTTACAGTTAAAGGTTCTGATAAAGGTCTCATTTCCAAAATATATAGAGAACTGACTCTAATTTATAAGAAATCAAACCATGGTCAAAGGATATGAACAGACAATTCTCAGATGATGAAATTGAAACTATTTCCACTCATATGAAACAGTGTTCCAAATCACTATTGATCAGAGAAATGCAAATTAAGACAACTCTGAGATACCACTACACACCTGTCATATTGGCTAAGATGACAGGAACAAACAATGATGAATGTTGGAGGGGATGTGGGAAAACTGGGACACTGATACATTGTTGGTGGAGTTGTGAAAGAATCCAACCATTCTGGAGAGCAATCTGGAATTATGCCCAAAAAGTTATCAAATTGTGCATACCCTTTGATCCAGCATTGCTGCTATTGGGCTTATATCCCAAGGAAATACTAAAGAAGGGAAAGGGACCTGTATGTGCCAAAATGTTTGTGGCAGCTTTTTTCGTAGTGGCTAGAAACTGGAAGATGAATGGATTTCCATCAATTGGAGAATGGTTGGGTAAATTAGGGTATATGAAGGTTATGGAATATTATTGTTCTGTAAGAAATGACCAGCAGGAGGAATTCAGAAAGGCTTGGAGAGACTTACATCAACTGATACTAAGTGAAATGAGCAGAACCAGAAGATTAGTATTTCCTTGGGATATAAGCCCAGTAGTAGTATGGCTGGGTCAAAGGGTATGCACATTTTGATAACTTTTTTGGGCATAATTCCAGATTGCTCTCCAGAATGGTTGGATTATTTCACAACTCCACCAACAATGCATCAGTGTCCCAGTTTTCCCACAGCCCCTCCAACATTCATCGTTATTTGTATACTTCAATGATGTATGAAGATGTATTCTGATGGAAGTGGATATCTTCAACATAAAAAAGATCCAACTCACTTCCAGCTGATCAATGATGGACAAAAACAACTACACCCAGAGAAGGAACACTGGGAAGTGAATGTAAACTGTTAGCACTACTGTCTATCTACCCAGGTTACTTATACCTTCGGAATCCAATACTTAATGTGCAACAAGAAAATTGGATTTACACACATATATTGTATCTAGGTTATACTGTAACACATGTAAAATGTATGAGATTGCCTGTCATCTAGGGGAGGGAGTAGAGGGAGGGAGGGGAAAATCTGAAGAAATGAATACAAGGGATAATGTTATATAAAAAATTACTCATGCATATATACTGTCAAAAAATGTATAATTATAAAATAAATAAATAAAATTAATTTTATAATTATAACATTTTTGACAGTACATATGCATAGGTAATTTTTTTACAACATTATCCCTTGTACTCCCTTCTGTTCCGAATTTTCCCCTCCTTCCCTCCACCCCCTCCCCTAGATGGCAGGCATTCCCATACATATTAAATATCTTATAGTATATCCTAGGTACAATATATATGTGCAGAACAGAATTTTGTTGTTATTGCAAAGGAAGAATTGGATTCGGAAGGTAAAAATAATCTGGGAAGAAAAACAAAACAGTGCTCACAGTTTATACTCATTTCCCAGTGTTCCTTTTCAGGATGTAGCTGATTCTGTCCATCACTGATCATTTGGAATTCGATTAGCTCTTCTCTATGTTGAAGATATCCACTTCCATCAGAATACATCCTCATACAGTATCATTGTTGAAGTGTATAATGATCTTCTGGTTCTGCTCATTTCACTCAGCATCAGTTGCTGTAAGTCTCTCCAAGCCTCTCTGTATTTCTCCTGCTGGTCATTTCTTACAGAACAATAATATTCCATAACATTCATATACCATAATTTACCCAACTATTCTCCAATTTATGGGCATCCATTCATTTTCCAGTTTCTAGCCACTACAAAAAGGGCTGCCACAAACATTTTGGCACATACAGGTCCCTTTCCCTTCTTTAGCATTTCCTTGGGATATAAGCCCAGTAGTAGCACTGCTGGATCAAAGGGTATGCACAGTTTGATAACTTTTGGGGCATAATTCCAGATTGCTCTCCAGAATGGCTGGATTCTTTCACAACTCCACTAATAATGCATCAGTGCCCCAGTTTTCCCACATCCCCTCCAACATTCATCATTATTTGTTCCTGTCATCTTAGCCAATCTGACAGGTGTGTAGTGGTATCTCAGAGTTGTCTTAATTTGCATTTCTCTGATCAATAGTGATTTGGAACACTCTTTCATATGAGTGGAAATAGTTTCAATTTCATCATCTGAAAATTGAAAGACCAACTATTTCAACCCCATTCATTTCACAAATAAAGAACCTGAGATCTGATGCCCAAAGTAATATGACAGATTAGTGCCTGAGCCAAATTTTTAAGCTCAGAATGAACCCTGTAGCCCAATCTCATTCAAGAAGGGTTTTTTTTAACTTCCCTCCTTCTTCAACTTAGTCTTATGGTCCTCTTTTGAGCAGTTCTGCCTATGTCAGCAAAACAGTTGAAGACCATGTCCCAGAAGCCTTTCTTGCCCTCAGCTTTCTTTCCTTATAGTTAACTCAAATCCTGTAATTGGAGATTAATTTTTCCAATTCTGTTTTGACACATGGAGAAACCAAGACTAGTCAACTCAAGCTAGAGAAACCTAGGGCATTCTTCATCCATAGGCAGCTCCCTAAAACTGAGGGAGGAAAGAGGTGGAAGGGATGGATGAAAAAGTCTTCCCTCCAAAGGCAGAGTAGATTCCTATTCAATGCAGAGTGAGTAGCTTGTAAAGTCCTGTAGGTATCACCATAGGCTTTTCAGAAGAGATAATCTAGAGATGCAGGAGGGAGGGGATTAGTAGGGGAAAGGACTGGCAATTGCCTCCATTGTTTACAGCCCTACCCATTAACCCATTAGCCTGTACCTGGCTCCCCAACCCCCCTCACCTTGCTTCTCTGGGCTGCCATTCACCATAAAAAAAAATACCAGCTTTCGAAAACCTGTGAATTGAAGCACTTAATTTGCTTGTCCAGAGCTGCATCCTTAAGTTGACAGTGACAGATCTGTTCCCGGCTGTGTTCTCCTCTGATCAGGATGTTCCCATTCCCTTCCACAGGCCAGATTCCCAGCTTCTGGGCTCAACAGACAGGCTCATGTGAAGGGATGTGCGCCTGTAGGAGAGCATCTGTGTGTACTTGTGTCTGGGTGGGGGTGGGCATGGGGGAATAATGTGTGTAGGATATAGAAAGGTGGGCCAGGCTATGTGTGAAGACATGGCTAGGGGATGGGTAGTCTGCCACTGTGTCTGTGTATGAATGTGGTTAGTCACAGGTGTGTCTGTAGAGAGGAGTATCTTTATGTATAAAGGTGGGTGGGCAATGTGCATGTCAGTGCCTGTGTATGCAGGTAAGTGCCCAATGGGTAGGTAGAAGGTAGTCTGCCTTCTGCTGTGTATATGTGAGCAAGTATGTATAGGCAAGAGACACCTGTGGACATATATGTATGTGTGTCTGCTTGTACATGTGTGTGCTTAGGACTCTAAATCTATAAGGTCTATAAGATAGGGTGCTCAGTCCATAGATCCACACACTTGTGAATGAGGGGATGCCAGAAATGGGACCCTGGGATCCTTTCCCTCCAGCATTGTTTTTCTCCACCAAAAATACTACTTCAGCTCCCTGGAGGTATGCAGAAGGCCTGAATGAGTTGACAAGGTGATGGAGAGAGGGATTAGAAATAGAAAGAATTGAAAAACCTAAAAGAACTCAGCCCCCACCTCAGACTTGCTAGAGCAGGCTTCTAGATCTCTTCTGTCAGCTGCCATTATCAAGGGGTGTGAAGAAGAGAAGCTTTGGAGGCTAGAGAAATATGGGAGAGGGGTGAAGGAAGAGGAGGAGAGCAGCCCCTGCTCTACCCAGGAAGGGGCCATTTAAGTGGAAGGGCTGTGGCTCCCAAAGGCCACGTGGGCAAATTTATGGATCAGCAGATAACAGTAATTATCAGGGCCTTTTCAGCTGCATCCTCATCTAGTCTTTTATAGTTGAGACCAAAAGGGATGATTCTCCCCACACCCTCCTTGTTTTTTTCCCCACAAGGAAACCTTCTTACTTCTCATAGCACTCTCCCTTCCATAATTATATGTGATACTCCCAAAGGCCCTTCAAGTTATATAGCCATATCTTATCCCTGTTTAACAGAAGCAGAAGCTGAAGTTCAGAGAAGCTCTTTGAATTTCCTAAAGACACACAGCAGGTTAGCTTCACCCCCCAAAACCAGAAATAGAGTCTGTTGTTTCCTAGACCATTTCTCTTTATGCTGTACCATATGGAGAACAGATAACTAATCTGACTTAAGTGACTAGATTATGTGAGAAAGTCACAGTAGAATGTGTGTGTGTGTGTGTGTGTGTGTGTGTGTGTGTGTGTGTGTGTGTGTGTGTTAGGGAAAAAAAGAGTTGTTACAACAGAAGGGACTTTAGGGCCAGGCTGGGGATAAAATGGAAAATAAGGGGCCATTATGGATTCCTAAATTGAAGTGTTAGCCCTGATAGTTCCTGTTTGGTTCCAGGGGAACATTTCAATCACTCATTCTGCAAGCTCATTCAACCAAAAGGTATTGAGCCCATTCTATGTGTGTGTATTTGTTTAACCTGTTGTATGGGACAGAGGAAAAAGTGGGAGAGGGGAAGCTATTTAACCTTAGTACACATTCTAACTTGGAAGACCAGAATCAGATGCATGAAATAACAGGAAGACAATCCAAGATAACCTGTAGTCATTGGATTGACAGTACAATTCATGTTTTAAAATTAAAGTGAGCCTTAAAGGATGGGTAGTATTTTGGTAGCCAGGTGGCTCAGTGGATAGAGCACTACGCTTAGAAATAGGCAGACTCATCTTTTTGAGTTCAAATCTGGTTTCAGATACTTCCTGTATGTCCCTGGGCAAGACATTTAACTCTGTTTGCCTCAGTTTACTTATTTGTAAAATTAGCTGAAGAAGAAAATGGTAAACAGTATTTTGGCCAAACAAACCCCTAAACTGGGTGATGAAGAGTTGGACAAGACTGAAATTAATGAACAATAAAGTATTTAGGAAGGTAGGAAGGAGGCAGGCATTTCAGGAAAAAAGAATATCAGCAATCAATTAATCATTACATATTTATTAAATAACTAGTATGTGCCAGACACTGTTCTTAGTTTTTGGGATACAAGTACAAAAGTGAGACTACCCTCAAGGAAATATGCTCCCTCCCCCACCCCAAACTTGTGATCTATCTATCTATCTAGAGATACAACACACACACACACACACACACACACACACACACACACACACACACCAAGGGAAGCAAATTAGATCAATCATTCATTTATCGATCAAACATTAATAAACAGCCCCTGTCCTTATGGATCTAATAATTTGGTAGAAGAAAGAAATTTTATTACATAAAATTATAATAATTAACACATAATACTTTAAATGCTTTACATCTCATTTGATCTATACAACAAGCCTATAAGGTGTTATTACCATTCCCATTTTACAGATGAGAAAACTGAGACTGACTCTAAAACTGAGTGACTTGTTTGGTGTCACAAGGTATATAAATGTCTGAGGAAGGAGCTGAATTCACATCTCCATGACTCTAAACTCAATAGTCTATTCAACTGTACCATCGAGCTACCTGAATAATGAATGTCATCAAAAGTTATAAAACAAAGTGATATGTGAGGTCCAGGAAAAAGTCATTATAGATCAGTGAATGGTCAAGGGAGGCAGTATTTGAAGGATGAGCAGGAAGGCACCAGGTGAAGAAGGGGAAAGCAGGAATTCTAGGCAAGGGAAGAGCATGAACAGACACAAAGATGCCTAAATGTAGGGCACATTTAAGGGGTAAAGAGAAATTTAATTTGTTTATGAATATGTGGAGGGATTAAAGGGTAATTCTATCAAAATATAAGAAAGTCAAATTGGGGAGTTAGTGGGACTTTGAATGTCAGGCAAAGAAGCCTGTTCTTTTCTATATGGGGAACAAGGAATTGCTGAAGGTTTTGAGACCCATTAGTCTAATAGGGATAAGAAGATGGGTTGGAGCAGTGAACGAAATGGGGGAAGGAGTCTAATTAAGAGGACATCATAGGGGCAGCTAGATAGCTCAGTGGATAGAGAAACGGCCCTGAAGTCAGGGGGACCTGAGTTCAAATCTGACCTCAGACACTTCACACTTCCTAGCTGTGTGACCCTGGGCAAGTCACTTAACCCCAAGTGCATCAGGAAAAAAAAAAAGAAAGAAAGAAAGAAAAAAGAAAAATATATATATCAAATGAGGTCACAAAGAGGTTACATGACTGAAACAATTGAATGACAACATGCAGTAAAAAATGGATAAGATGGGATTGACCCAAGAAATGCTTCAGTGATGGAACTGATAGAATGGGCATTGAATTGGACATGAGAATTAAAGGAGAGAAGAGCAAAAGATAGCGCCAAAGTTTTAAGCCCAGGGAATAGTGGTGATACTGATAAATATAGTGAAATTAAGAATAAGAGGAAATATAATTACCCCAGTTTGGGACATATTGACTTCATGGTGCCGTAAGAGCATTCAGGTAGAAGTAGACTACAGAGTTGGATTTAGAACAATAGGCTTGGATTTAGGAAGACATAGATTCAAATCCTACCTTAGATATTGCTTTATCTAATTATGTCACCCTGGGCAAGACACTTAACTCTCCCATATCTCAGTATCCTCATGTATAAAATAAAGCAATTGAATTAGATGACTTCCAGACTACTTTCCATTCTTAAGACTAGGATCCTTTAGGCAGTTGAAAGTGAAAGTTTAGAACTCAAAATCAAGAGCAAGATTGAAGACAGATTTCTAAAGCAAAAGTGCAAATGGGGTACATGAAACTGGAAGAAAATGTGAGTCAAGGAAAAGTTGTAAGAGAAGAAGAAATATCAAATCCTCTGCACAATATTTGAGATTGGTATTGGAAAAAACAACGAACTAGTGAAGGGGATAAGAGGAGTGGTTTTAATAGTAGTCATAAAGTCTGGTTGAATGTGTTGTGACCAAAGCCGGGAGAAGAGGCAGAATCCAGGAGGAGATAGTAATTCAGTCATAGTGGAAGCCAGAATGCAAGAACTAAAGGAGAGGGTGAATCAAAGATGGATTTAGGCTATTAATGATCTCTGTATTTGTCATTTCCAAATAACTTTTTCTTGGTCTCTTACTCATGTATGAGTAAAGATAGGAGACAATTGGTTGTGAGTCCAGGAAAAATTCTGAGGTGAGGAAAGGGTTTGAGGGCAAAAGATAATAAGTTCTCTTATAGATATGTTTGAGATGCCTACAGGACATCCAGCTTGAAATGCAGGGCTGGAGCTCAGGAGAAAGATTATGTCTGGATATATAGATCTAGGAATCATCCATCTGCATAAAGGTGATAATTGAAACCCATGGGAATTGATGGTATCAACAAGAAAGATAATATAAAAGGGAAAGAGAAAATTCAATACAAAGCCATGGTTAGTGGGTATAAAATAAATGAAGAATCAGCAAAGAAAAACTCTATAGTATAGTATAATTTGGAGATTGCAGAGAAAGAGACAGACAAACAGACATGCAGGGAAAGAGAGAGTCCTCTTAATTTCAATGCCCTCCCTCTCAATTATTTTCTTTTTATCCTCTATATAATTTGCCTTGTTTGCATGTTGTCTTTCCAATTAGAAGAGGTCAAGGACTGCCTTTTGCCTTTTTTGTATCCCCAGCATTTAGCATAGGGCCTGACATATAGTAGGCATTTAATAAACATTGATTCATTGAATAAAGACATGGCAACTAGAATGGATTTGACATATTCAGAGGACATAAATAGATTAATCTTCCTGGGTTGGAAGATTCTATATTAGGGATGAAGTAGGAAGTCATGAAGGACTAGACCTCAATCTCCATACTGACATGTTTAGACTTCATCTTATAGCCACTAAAGATGGTTTCTTAACCTAGGCCCCAAGGATCTCCAAGAGGTTCATTGGTAAATTTCAGGGAAATCTATACCTTTTTTAAAACCTTTTTTATAGTGGTAGATAAATGTAATGGTAATTCTATGCATTTTATTTTATACTGTTAAAATCTTATTCTGAGAAGGTGTAGACTTCACGAGTGCCATAGGGATCAATGCCATAGCACAGGCTTTGGAACAAGTAAGAGATCAGCATAGTGGAATATCATTATTGGTTGTATAAGTAGTAAGTGATAATTAGGTTATACAGGAGCAGGAAGGCAATAGAGGCAAGAAGTCCCTTTAGGGTTAGGGTTCTTAGAGAAGAAAAAATGGATGCCAGAAATATCTCCAAGAAATAACTGAGAAAGTAAAGATGAGACAGTAGATAAGCAAAGGGGAGGAAAGATGTGAAAGGCTTTCCAGAGTAGATTCCCAAGTCTGAGCATCCCTCCAGTTCTTCCACTACTCATGGCCCTCCCAGTCCAGCCTCCAGCCCCCACCCCAGCCAAAGTAGGATTAGGCTCTTCTGGTTGACATGAGAGGGCCCTGGCGAAAGTGTTATTAAGACATCTGTGTCTCTAATGAAAAGTTACCAGGCAGGAGAGAGACACAAATCATTATGAATCAATTTAGCCCTGGCCAGCCATCTGCGATGTGATTCATACTGGAGGCTGAGTTAGAGGCCGGCATTTTAAATGGAGTGCAGCGTCAGGGCTGTCTGAGACAGGCTCTCCCTGAACGACTTACGGTCTTTCCCCCGCCCACACAAACTGCATTGACTCAGAAGCTGATCAGAGAAGGCTGGATAGCTGAAGATGGTCGACTCTCTCTCCAACTCACACATCCCAACCGGAATCTGTGTGTGTGCAAAGCCTTGAGTGCACATGAGTACACAGAGGTGGGTCTTAATATCCTTGTGGATGGGTGCAACTGTGTATATATTCTTGTATCTACATGTCCAGAGATTATATCTGGAAACCATAGGTTTTTGAATGTGTGCATAAGTGTATGGAGAGAAACTAAAATAAAAGGGAAAGTTCAGCCAGAACCCTCCAATTGCCCATTTTCTCCCAATCTCTAATTTTTTTCATCCTTTTCTCTTTGAATGTCATCAAAATTTTACCCATCAAGGTTATACCCTCCCCATTCTCCACTCCCATCTCTACTCCTCCCTAGGATTACTCCAAGGATCTGTTATTGCTCCAAACTCTCCTTCTTCCTTTCAGATACTCATCTCATTCTCTCCACCAATACATTCAATTGACTCCATGAGATACATTGATAGTAGAGAAAGAAAGCCCAAGGAAGGTTGGGATGGAAGGTTTTACAATGGCTGAAGAGCAAAGTGAGGAAGCCCAGCTAGGGGGTATACATTACAGCAGGAATGAAAACCTGTCAAGCTGAAGAAGGGGGGGAAGTTAACTGAAGTAAAGAAAAAGGTACAAGCATTTATTAAGCAACCTACTGTGTGTCAGGCATCATGCTACGTACTTTACTAATACTTTTTCATTTGCTCTTTATAACATCCCTGAGAAGCAGGTGCTGTTATTATCCCTGTTTTACAGTTGAGGATACTGAGTCAGAAGGAGGTTAAGTAATTTTTCCAGGGTCATATAGCTTAGTAAAGAATCTGGGTTTGAACTCAGATCCTCTTAACTTCAGGTCCAGTGCTCTTTTATCACCTAGCTATCCTCCATTTTATGTTTAAAAAGTATGTTTTTCTTACAATAGCCCTATGAGGTAAGTGGGGAAAGTCTTATTTCCATTTTATAGGAGGAAATTTACTCGAGGAGGTTAAATTACTCAAAGTCATATTACTAAGAAGTGTTAGGAGGATTTGAATTCAGATCTCCTGGTTCCATGTCAGGAGTTGTCACCACTACCCTGCGTTGATAAGCATAGGATTTTCCCATCAGGCACAGGAGTTTTTGGAATGACTTCCCTCAGGCAGGATTCTGATGGGACACTCTAGAGGAAAGGGAAAGGCTTGGTGGGGCCATTGAGAATAAGTACCCCCCTACTTATTAGCTGCCCCCCCCCACAGCTAGGTGGCGCAGTGGATAGAGCACCAGCCTTGAATTCAGGAGGACCAGAGTTCAAATCTGGTCTCAGACACTTAACACTTCCTAGTTATGTGACCCTGGGCAAGTCACTTAACCCCAGCCTCAGGAGGGGAAGAGAGAGAGAGAGAGAGAGAGAGAGAGAGAGAGAGAGAGAGAGAGAGAGAGAGAGAGAGAGAGAGAGAGAGAGAGAGAGAGAGAGAATAAGTGGGGAAGGCACCTAGCTAGAGTACTATTAACTACCAATCAGTAACCTACTATACAAACCAGGAGGATGGAGTCCTTGTCCTCAGGGAGCTTACACTGAGAATAAGTGGGAAGAGTCACCTAGCTAGGGTACCATCTATTACTAGCAATCAGTAGTCTACAATACAACCAGAAGGATGAAGTTCTTGCCCTAAGGGAGCTAACAATCTAGCTGGAAGACTTGATAAAACTATAAGAGAATGATACAGGACCTGAGGAAGAGCTAGTCTATGTGTCTCAGTTGCAAAGGACTGTGGGAGGTCAGAGAAGACTGAGGTTGCTGTGGGTCCCTGTAGTTATCCTGGAGGAATCAGGGCTTTGAAGAATGATGGGAGTCAGATCATCTAAATTGGGTTTGAGAGAGAGGAAAAGGGCATGTATCCATGAAAGCAAGAAGCCATGAATAAGCACAGGCACGAGGAGGTGAAGATTCAGTAATAAATGCAAGGGCTGGGGAAACGTGGGGAGAGGGAATCCGAGCTGGAATGAGTTGGATCCTGAATCAGGCAGGGCCCCTCCTGGATTGCATTAGCATCCATCTCTCTCCACCCCCCCATCTCCACCCCCACCCTCAGCCTTCTTCCTCCCAGAAGCAGCTGCCAAGAGGTCACTTCCCCACCCATCCCTTCTCCGCTCTTGTCCACGGATTGGTGTCTGCACCCCAGAGAGCTGGGAATAAAGGAGCTCTCTTATTGTCATTTGTGCCCTGTTGGCTCAGAACAAGATGGCAATTTGTTGTTATTTGTTGATTCCTTTTGTCATGCAAATCCCTGAGGCCCTAGCCCTTACTAGCTTGCCGGCTGGGGTAGCTTTGGGGTTTTTGTCTTTCCTGTTGCTATTGCTGCAGTTGCTATTGCTTTTTTTTCCCCCTTAAGATGTGGGAGGAGGAAAAAAAAAGAATATTATTCATTTAATTTCTTGTTAGTGTTTTGCTTGTTCCCCCCTCAGAGGCTGCTTCCGAGCTCTAGGCTGCAGCAGCAGATGGGGATGGGGGAGACTGAATTGAGTGAAGTCCACATCCCGCCCCCTCCAACCCCTCCCCCTTTCCACTTCTAGGATTCCATGTTTTTAACATTTTGAAAAGAGATTCTGCATTCTAGAAACGGATTCCTTATTCTGAAAGCGGATTCTGCATTCTGGTCAGGAAATGGTCTGAAGTCAAAGGCTCTAACACTACCTGTATCACCCTGAAACAGTTAGTTATTCCATCCGGATATCAGTTTCCTCATCTGTCCAATACAGAGGGTCCCTAAGGTCCTCTCAAGTTTTAGATATCCAGTCCTTTGATCTTGCATTCTGAAAGTGGCAGGGTAGGACTGACTGGGATAAAGAGGCTTGGGTTCTATTCCTACAGCTAAATCAGTGTACAAGCTCAGTGGGTCACGCCATTTTACCTGCCCTACCTCTTCTTTGTCTGTAAGCTAGAGATCTCTGGTGGGCATCCCAAATCTGTGATTCTCTGAAAGTAAATGGTGGGCTCCCACCTGGTCTCTCTTTTTGCCTTTGGTCACCAATCATAGGGCCACAGGGATGGAAAGCAAAAACAGATGTAAAGTCACAGAGCTGGTGGTAGGACCCTAGATCTGGGGCTGGAAGGGATGAAGTCTAGAGGTCCAGCCTCTCATGGGGAAACCGAGGCTTGAGGTTATATGACCCCAAGCCACAGTGCTAAGTAATCATGACTCACGCTCATAATTCCAGGTTCAAATTAGAGTCTCAGGTCCAAGGCTCTTTTCACTAGGCCATGCTTCTTCCAGAAATAGTGACCAGAAGGACCAGAGTATACATCACTCCTCCTTTAACTGGATGACACAGGAGGTAAGAATGTTCAAATCCTGTCTCAGACACTTAGTAAATGTGTGATCCTACTTAAGTTACTGATTGCCTCAGGAAAACATAGATATGCAAAAAATATGAAATAACATCACTTACCTCTTTGGGACAGCTAGGTAGCCCAGAGGATAGAGCCTTGGGCCTGGAGACAGGAAGACCTGAGTTCAAATGTGGCCTCAGATATTGTGACCCTGGCTTCAGTTTCCTCATCTGTAAAATGAGCAGAGAAAGAAATGGAAGATTACATCTTTGCCAAGAAAACCCCAATTGGGTTCACAAACAGTTGGACATGACTGAAATGAGTGAACAACAACAAATGTGCCAGACACTGTGCTAAGAACTAGGGATATAAATAAAGGCAAAAGACAGCTCCTGTCCTCAAGAAAGTTTACAATCTAAGAGAGAAACAATGTGCAAGAAAATATATACAAAGCGAGCTATAGACAGAATAAATGGGAGATAATTAACAGAGAGGGTTGGGAAAGGTTCCATGTAGAAATGGGATCTTAGTTGGGACTTAAAGGAAGTCAGGAAGGTCTGTAGTCTTGAGTGAAGGAAGGAGAGTGTTCCAGGCATCTCCAGAGAGAATGCCCTATCTGAGATATGGAGGAAGGGTCTTTGTGGGACAGCTGGAAAGGTAGTTGACACCAGGTTATGAAAGACTTTAAGAACTGAAGAGAGGAATTTATATAGAAGACTGCCCCGAGGAATGTCCCTTTTCACCTACTCAATAAATAAAAGCTTTGAATCCCATAAAATGCTTTTTGTATATCATTATTTTTTTTAATGATACCTTAACACAGTGAGTGAAAATTTAGATACACAAGCATGTATCTGTAGTCACATGCTGGTCATATCTGGATGTATTCTCTCCATACAGAAAACCTCATTAAATAAGACACCAGTCATTTAGAATTTGGGATTATGCAAACGGAGGTCAGTTGATTGCTCACCTTTGTACCAACGATGAAAACAGAGTTCATGCAACAAGATTGCAGGGTCAGCATTTATCTTCCTTAATAATAATAATAGCCAACATTTATATAATGCCACTAGACTCTAGGCATTGAGCTAAACACTTCACAAATATCATCTCATTTGATCCTCACAACAACCCCAGGAAGTAGGTCTCATTAATAGCCCCATTTTAAAGCTGAAGAAACCTAACAGACAGGTTAAGTGACTTGTCCCAGGTCACACAGTTAGTGAGTGTCTGAAATCCAGTTTGAATTCAAGTCTTCCTTACTCCAACCCCAGTGCTTTTTCCCATGCACTACCCAGTTATACTAAATAGTACATTTTAAAAGATTAGAAATGGAGGGAGGGAGAGAAGAGAGGATTTAGTGGCTCAATACGAGTCAATAATGTGTGAAGTAAGAGACTCAAATAAACCCTCCATGATCTGAAATTGTATTAAAACATCAACCTGTTGTCCAGAATAAAGGAAATGAACATCTTCCTATTTTCTGCTCTTCCTGGTCAAGCTACATTAGGTATATTATGTTCAGTTCTGGGGGATGCATTTTAGGGAAAATGATGAAAAATTAAGAAATATACAAAGAACAGGGTCCACTTGAAACCATGTCAGGTGAGGAAGCACTAAGGGAACTGAAGTATTTAGCCTGCACAAGGGGAGATTTCAGAACAGCATAACTGCTGACTTGGAATTTGGGGGAGAGAGGGGCATCTTAGGGAAGAGGGACCGAAGTTGTAGTGCTGGATGCCAGAGAACAGAAGTAAGACCAATGGGAAGAAATTACAGGGAGGCTGATTATAGCTCAGTAAATGGCAAGAGGGGGCAAAGTTAGTTAGAGGAGAAAAGACCAGAGACCATTTGAAATGATACTGATGAGGGCCTGTCCTAATGTGATGAGTGGCCACGAGAATTAAAAAGTCAAGGGCATATTTAAGAGAAAAGGAAAAATGAATAGGTGCTGTCTGGGTAAGGAAGAAGGCAGAAAATAGTCAAATAGAATGGCAGATGTTGCACTTTGGAGTACCACTACCAGTAATAGGAAAAGAGGAAGGAAATCAGGAAAGGGAGCTGGCTTTAATGTCTTAAATAAGGAAGATATTTAGAAGAGGTGGTCTCTTCTACTTCCTAGTAAGGCCAGATTTCCTTTTCCAACCTAGGAATTCATGGGCCCTTCCAAAGATAATGCCCTTGCCTCAATTATTTGCTCTTAGCTTCGATGCCCATTACAGGCCCGTTGCCTAAGTGACGTAGGTGGGCATCTAGACATGATTTAAGAGGTGCTGCAAGATCCCACCTGCACCAAATGATTTCCCATCCACTCCTTTCTACTTCCCCAGTCCCTTAGGAGTTTCTAGATCAGACTTGGTATGGGAGAGGTCCTATGGACAGATGCCTGCCCTGCAGCTTCTTGACAGCTGACAAAGTTACAAGGACGGAGATGTCAGGAAGGACGGATGATCTCTCTCCCTCGAGCAAATGCCCCTGTGCTCCATTCCATTAGGATTGATCAAGTTGGGTCAGGGGTCCTGCTGCCCTCAGCCAGTCACCTGGAGCTTTCACAATGACTAATGAGGCTGGTTCTGCTGCTAGAATCTGGGAGAAGAAAAACAATAGCTTGATTGGTGTCTCTCTCTCCTGGACACCTCAATGCTCCCCTAGTCTCTGGATACCTTTAATGCTGTTTGAATAGCTTTCCTCTTTACCTCTCACCCTTTGCCTCTCATTCAATAGCTGTCTATTTTCTCCAACTATTACTGTCTGGTTCTTTCCTCCTTTCTTCCTCTCTTTTGTTTCCTTTCCTTTCTTTCTTTATTTCCATTTCTAATTTTCCTTTCTTCTCCTTATCTTCCTTCTTCCTTCCCTAAAATATTTACTGAACATCAGTGTAGACTTTTACTTTATAAACTCCCCAGCTTTGTTGTTGTTCAGTCATATTCTTTGTAGCTCCTTTTGGGATTTTCTTGGCAAAGTACTAGAGTGGTTTGCCATTTCCTTCTCCAGCTCATTTTACAGATGAGGAAACTGAGGCAAACAGGGGTAAGTAATTCACTCAGGATCACACAGCTAGTAAGGGTCTGAGGCCAGATTTGAACGAGAAAGATGAGTCTTCCTGACTCCAGGTCCCTCGCAATAATCAGTGTCCCACTTATCTGCCTTAGTAATTAGTTTACTAAGTACTCTTAAATAGAATTTCTATCAACCTCTGTATACTACCACTGAGCAGCATGCACACACAGACACAGCCCATATACCACTGCCATTATCATCCCAATACATATATATGCACATAACCAGCCACACCCCAATCAATAAGCCAATCTGTACTATGCATGTACCAATCTTGAGCTGGGAAATGTAGGAAAGATAGCAAGAGAAACTGTTTCTGCCTTCAGAGAGCTCACAGTTTATCTCAGAAGACAAAACAAAAAGGAAATAAGAAATGACACAGGGTAGTAAGTAACTGAGTACTAACATGTGGTCTTTTCAATCAATAAAGTCAGAAAAACAATCAATGAGTAGTCAAGGGATCCAGCATGGGAAATGTGGTCTTTAAACTCATTAAAAGTCTTGGTCAACATCCTCACATCCTTTTTCTTTTCTTCAGCTCCATTTCCAACAAGTTATCACACTAATCCAAAGCCTGCCTTTGCCTCCAGGTTGCCTTCTTTCTTTGCCTTGTACCAAAAGCAATTTGATTCTCACTGGTTACCCATAGGTCCTAGGGCAAGGCCCATTTGGTCATTGTTTGAGTCCTGATTTGATCAGATTTTCCCCCTCCCATATTAGTGAATTAATTAGTTTAATTTTTTTGGATTAAGTGAAAGAGGAGATTCTTTACTTCAATTGTTACCTACCTTAATCACTGAATGGGTGTGGGCTTCAGGCAAACTGAGACCAGTTGAGGACCTTAGCTTAAAAAAAAAAAAAGACCAAGGCTTCCCATTGCATCTGGCCAGCTCTGTCCCCAGATGGCTCTGGAGGGGCCAGGTGACCCTGCCCAGCCCTCTCTTCCTTAAATCCAATTCCCTTGCATGGCATAGCCTGCTTGATGTCATAGTCCCCCAAGAGAACAAAGGACAAACAATAAGCCAATGTGTAACTTGGGTGAGCTTGAGCTTTAGAGATCTCATGAAAATGGAAGAGTCAGAAATGACCAGGAATAAGACCAGCCAGCAGTGTTACAGGGGCACCCACCTTCTTCCCATGGAGTAATAGACAGAAGAAAAGGAAAGGATATAGATGACTGATCAGATACAAGAGTAGACATCCAGAGAGAGACGGAGAACAGGGAGATCATGGAAGAGAGGAGTGGAAAAAAGAGAAATAAAAAAGGAAAAAACTGACAGAAGACTTCATTCTCTACCACTTGTCCTTAGAAAAGTATTCACGAGACTATGTTGTGTGTATGTATATATGGAACTGTGTGTGAGAGATTTGTGGGTATTTCTAGATCTGTGAGATTATGTGACTATATGTAAGTGAATGTGTAAAAATCTTTGGTTTTTGTATATGATGATGTATGGAGGTGAGCAGTTTTATTGTATGGGTAGTGAATGTATGTCTTATATAAATATATTTACATATGAGAGGGGACATAGCAGATAGAGCCCTGGGCCTGGAGTCTCAGACACTTACTAGCTGTGTGACCTGGGCAAATCACTTAACCTAGCTGGTCTCTTTTCCTCATCTGTAGAATGAGCTGGAGAAGGAAATAAACAGAAAAACCACTCCAGATTCTCTGCCAAGAAAACCCCAAATGGGGTCACAACCTGTCCATGTGAGATGATGGATGCAAAATTGTACACACGGAAGAACTAGCTATGCAAGTGACAAGGTTCGTGGGACTGATGTGACAGTGTATGGAAATGCCCATTTGTGATCCTTTGTGTTTAGCTGTATAATAGATATGAATATGCACGACATATGTCTCTGACCATGTCAGAATGTGGGGACATAGAAGGCCACAAATGCATAGGACTGCACAATCAAGTCCAGGATAAAGCATGATTAGATAGTTGCTTTCTGCCATTCTTCTTCTTCTCTCTGTCTCCAGAATTCCAGCTATCATGAGCAAATCTTTTCCTTTCCTTCCCCCCTTAATCAATCCCGTGCTTTCTTGTCAGAAAGATAAGCTACGTACTTCCTAAGGATAAGATGATGGATGAAATATGGGGAATAATTAAATTAGTGGTGTAATGGTGGCGCAAACCTCAATTAAAAAAATATTTCCATTGTCATAAAGTCTGCCCATAAATTTTAGTAAGCCTATGTTTCTGTGACCTCTAGTTCTTGGCGGCTGGAGTGTGCTTGGCGGCTTCTGGTATACTGTGGGAGTTTAGGTCAGATAGGGAGGACAGTCAAGGTGGCAGTGGATGTGACAATCACTAGTGCAATTTCTTCAACTTTAGAGCTTCCCTATTCCTCCTGCTCCTGTTCCCATGGTGGACCTGAATCATCCACCAAATGACAGAGTCATTTAGTAGAGAAAGCCCAGGACGGGCAGTCTTGGATACTGGGCTTCTGGCCCACTCTCTGCCATTGTACTGTGTGAGTCTGGGCAAATCACTTAACCTTTCTGGGCCTTGGGGTAGACATCTGTAAAAGGAAAAGAATGATTGAAGTTTTGCCCATTCACAAAGAGACACTGGAAAGGGAAATGGGGTTAAAGATGGGAGAGCATTTGGGAATGGAAACGTGCAGTATAAATATCAACCACTGTTAGGATTGCTATTCCTAGCTCAGCCTGACCGAGGCTTCCCTTCATAGAACAGCCCAACTCCTCCCTGCTGACCAAGGACATTCAAAGGGCTATCGTTGGGACAGAAATATCCTAGAGAGGAGACAGGTGTCTAGAAGTCTTGAAGACCCGTTTTTCCATACCTATGCCCAAACAGAATAGAGCTCAACTCTGTCACCCATTCAGCTTATAAGCAGCAAACTCCACCAGTTGGCAAGTGACATTTAAATTAGTATCCTTCAGTTTCTATATTTGCCTTTCCTCTCCAGATAGAGCCACCAAATAATTTGTCATTGAGTACTTTTTCTGTTGTTATTGATCAGGGATGGACACATTTCTGTGCAGGTTCTGGTGAAATTTCTAACTAGATCAGGCAAATGTCTTCAAAATGTTTACACTGATCTCTTTATGTCCTCTCCATAGAATGTAAGGTCTCAGAGGGCAGGGGCAGCTTAGAGGGTTTTGTCTTTGTATCCATGGGGGCCTAACAGTCCCTGGTACCTAGAAGAAGAAGAAAAATGCGTTGAATTGTGTCAATTTTGCTAGGCACAGTAGTCACTGGCCTAGAGGAGTTTGTAAAACCTCTAGGGAGACAAAACATGTAGGAAATAGGAAATAATAGGATAGAAGTAAAAAGAAGGAAGGAAGGAAAGAAAGAAAGAAAGAAAGAAAGAAAGAAAGAAAGAAAGAAAGAAAGAAAGAAAGAAAGAAAGAAAGAAAGAAAGAAAGAAAGAAAGAAAGAAAGAAAGAAAGAAAGAAAGAAAGAAAGAAAGAAAGAAAGAAGAAAGAAAGAAAGAAAGAAAGAAAGAAAGAAAGAGAGAGAGAGAAAGAGAGAGAAAGAGAGAGAGAGAAAGAGAGAAAGAGAGAAAGAAAGAGAGAAAGAAAGAGAGAGAGAAAGAAAGAAAGAAAGAAAGAAAGAAAGAAAGAAAGAAAGAAAGAAAAAAGAAAGAAAGAAAGAAAGAAAGAGAGAAAGAAAGAGAGAGAAAGAAAGAAAGAAAGAAAGAAAGAGAAAAAGAAAGAAAGAGAGAAAGAGAGAAAGAAAGAGAGAAAGAAAGAGAGAGAGAAAGAAAGAAAGAAAAGAAGGAAATGAGGGAGGGAAGGAAGGAAGGAGAGAGGAAGGAAAAGGAAGGATTGAGTGCTAAAACTATATTTCACATAATGGTCAAAGCTATAACTAGGGTGGAGTAACCTGTGTTTTCCTCCAGGATTTTGATATTTAGAGGACCCTGAAAGCACTTACTACTTTTCAGCAGTTTAGAAACATACAAGCTGTTAGCAAGAAAATTTAATTAAAATTGGAAGCCACCAGACAACACATATAGCCCTTCAACCCATACCCCATGCCTTCCTCCAGGTGAGCTCCCCTCTGCCACCACAGGGAGTCCCTGTGTCTCAGTGTCTCTGCCTCCCCTGACACTTGAACTGAATTTGTTTCAAAAATGAGTTTCACAGTGAATTTCATGCTGATTGCCCTTGGCATGAAACATGTTTGTTATGGCTCTGACAATGATAAATAAGTTAATGTTATGTGCCCACTGAGATATCCACGCCCTGAATGGGAGTGAGCATAAATCAGAAATTAGCCAGAGATGCATGTGGAGAGAGAGTCCGGTCACCTCAGAAGAAATCCTAGAAGGCTTCCTTGAGTTGGGGGAAAGTTGAAAGTCTGTTTGAAGGTCAGGAGGGGAGGCAACTGTCAAGCATGGACAGGGAATGTGTTCTAGGCAAAGAAAGATACAGGCTGTGGCTAACAGAAGAAAGTTGACTCAATTTCTGTGAATGCACTAAAACCTCCCTTCCCTTGTTTCTGAACCATCCTCCAACCTGCCCCAAATAGCAACCTTGGAACCCTCCTAGAATACAGTATCGGCTTAGATAGCTGGGATCTGTCAATATCACTCCTTCCTCTTATTAGCACTTATTATCATAACTGCTCCTCATATTGCCCATTATGCTAATGAATTAGAACAACAGACCTAAATGCATGTTTGGTGTTTTGTAGAACTCATTAGTAACTGAGAAGGATACAATGTATCCGAAGGTTGAGTCAAGGATCAGTTACAGGGCTTACTAAAGGCATGGAGAATTGGGGACAGAGGGAGGGAGAAAGGGATGGTTCTCACAAGAAGGAAGGACTTCCATGGCTTTTCCCTACACTTCATGCCCATTGCTGCAAGCTTCCCAATCACACAGAGCCTTAACGCTTGTAAGAAATCTCCCTGTCACAGCCCCCCTTCATTTTTAGTGGCTTCTTTGGTGAATGTAGATCAGGATAACCCCCTAACAAATAAATGGAGTTAGCAACATTAGTTCTCTTCCCCCTTCCCTACTTATCCCTCCCTCAGCAGTTCTTATTCACTTTATTTGGGGGGGGAGGGGATAACCTGGGGAGAGGCAGTCAGGGTTAAATGACTTGTCCAGAGTCACGAAGTCTGAGGTTGAATTTGAATTTATATCCTCCTGACTCCAAAGTCGGTGCTTTATTCACTTCCAACTACATGACCCTCTTGTTCACTTTCAAAAGTCTGTTTTCTCATCTGTAAAGTAGGAACGATCACATTCATTCCTTCTCCTTGCAGAGCTGCTTTGAAAAAAAATATTTTTTGAAAACCTTAAGGCAACTATAGAAATGTGAGTTACTATTAATAATAATAATAATGTCTGTAATTTTAGCCAAGTTCCAGAAAAGGAAGCAAGCTTTGTCAGAAGAAAAGCTGTAAAAGCTGTATGCTGAGGAGGGCCACCTTAGCTCCTAGGAGAAGGACTGAAGGATTTAAATTCAAGTCAGACAGAGTTGATGATAACACCTGGTTCCTGTTGGGAGGCAGCTCCTTACAAATGATGTGACTGCAATCTCTCACCACATGGAGAGAGAAGCAAGAAGCTGGGGAGGAGGGGGGAATTAGGGGAATGTCTTTCCCTCACATGCCATCTCCCATCTCACCTCCACCTCCTTTCTTTCCCTTCCTTCCCCCTCCCAATTTCTCTACAGATAGCTGAGCAAGAGAA
This sequence comes from Sminthopsis crassicaudata, assembly GCF_048593235.1. Lineage (NCBI taxonomy): Eukaryota > Metazoa > Chordata > Mammalia > Dasyuromorphia > Dasyuridae > Sminthopsis > Sminthopsis crassicaudata. The sequence continues at coordinate 354,611,576 of NC_133617.1, read as the reverse complement.
AGACTAAGACATAGCCCCACTGCTCTGAAGAAAGCAATGGGGATTTTTGTTGTAGGACTAGTAGCATAAGCTTGAGCACTTTCGTGGCCAGAACAATAGATGAGATAGGGGCTAAGAGTTTCTGTCTTTGAATTGAAACTGTAGAGAACAAATAGGGAAAAGGACTTGGAGTCCTACATGTTAAAGACCCATAAGAAAGGTACTGAATTGTACCTAGATATTCATTTAAGGGCTTAATTTCATGACTACTTTCTACCTGATAGTTCTACCTTACCTACCTAATGTCCAAGACATTTCAACCAAGACTTTGTGGGTTTTCAAGCAGGAAGGGACCTGGAAATCATCTCAGTTCACCAATTCATTTTGCTGGTAAGGAAACATTCTCAGAACTAAAGCGAGTTTTTACTAAATTACACAGGTAGAAAGTAACAGGGCTATGATGCATAGCCAGCCCAGTGCTAGGGGCTATGAGGGATAACATGACAAGGAAAAGTTATGGTGCCTTCCCACAGGGAGCTTTGTCTAGCTGGGGATACAAGAATAGCACATATGAAAGAAAGAAATAACAACATAAGATCATTTTAATTAAATCACTGATTATATGGGACAAAATGTATTATAGGATTTCAAAGAAGGGTGCCTTCTGTTGACTAGAATATATGAAGGTTTCTTATGGAGGTAGGTCAAATTCTGGAAAAGGATGGATGGGATTGTATAGACCAAAAGTCCTTAACCTAGTAATCTGTGAACTATTTTTATTAAAATTAACATTATTTTGATAACTGTATTTTGGTATAATTGGTTTCTTTTATAATACTGTGTATTTTATGCATTTAAAAACATTATTCTGAGAAGGGGTCCATAGGTTTCAGCAGCCTACAGAAGAGATCCAGGATACACATAAAAAAAAGATTAAGAACACCTGGTATAGACAAATGGGAAGGAGAAAACATTCCATATCTGGCAAAAGCACAAAGATAGGAATGGAAATGATGTGTCTAGAGGACAATGAGGGTACCAATCTACCGAAAGCAGAAAATGTATATTAGGGAAGAGTAGAAAAGATCTTGGATAAATTGTGAGGGGAGAGGGTGGCAACATTGTGAAGGGTCACATCCCCAGCTGAAGAGAGGATGGAGTCTGGGAACCCTGGTGGGAAGAGTGATAATGGGGTACAGAGACAGATAGCCTGAATAGGATGACTACAATGAAGTGAGTTATTCACATCAGATGGAGGGGGCAAGTTGAGGTGTCAGAGTATTTTCATCCGCATTCTTCTCATTTGTATTTAGTCTGTATTTGAAGTGTCATCTCTGCCTTAGTAGGGAGTATGAGAAGGGTGTGCATGCAGCTGGGGTGAGGTGAATATACATCCCCATCAGGAAGAACCAGGCTAAGGACTAAAGCAGGAATTCTTAACCTGGAGTTTATGAACTTAATTTTTTAAACTACTATTCAATTGGTTTTCTTCATAATCCTATGGATTTTGTTTTATATACTTACAAACATTATCCCAAAAGGTCCATAAGCTTCCCCAGATTGTCAAGGGTCCACGACATAAAAAAGGCCATAGGCTAGAATATTTAGGGCCACTTTATGAACAAACTGCTTCATGGAACCTCTGAGACTGAAAGCATCCCTGGCCAGGACTCACTTGTTTCCCATTCTGAAGTCAAGGCCAGCCTGGTCAATGAAGGGTGTTCACCAGCCCAGAACTAGGTACCTTGTATCCTGCTCTGCCCCTGCTCATGCTTTCACAGGATTATGTGAATTTTTTTTCCTTCCACCAGCCCCAAGCCATTTTCTTCTAAGCAGACTTATTTATTTGCAAACCTTAAAGCATTAGATAAATGTCAGTTCTTCTTTTTATTATTACTACCATTTACAGAGTAAAGAGTACATTCAGAAATAATACTAAGGGGCCCAGGGAATCTTGGTGCATTGATGAACTGAATCTACCCAGTGCCTCCATTACCAGACTCCAGTTCACAAACTTATTAAGATTCTTGAATTCTCGAGAGTGTTCCCACATCCTTTCATCCCACCAATCGTTTAATTTAGGGATAGGCTTTAGTGGGCTTTTGCTTCTGTTCCTGCTTTCTCAATCATCCACCAAAACAATGATGATATTTCCTTTCCAAGACCCTCCTTAATAAATTGGATCCCACCCTGCTTCCCAATCCTGAATTATACGCCACTGGTTTATTTAGTTCGATTTTTAAAGATAAACAATTTCACAATTCTAGATCAAATTTCAGGCTCTATTCCCTATTCCTGTGTGATAGATAATTGCATCAGAAGATTTAGAGCTAATGGGAATCTTTGAGATCATCTAGTCAATCCAGTTTAACTGGAGAGACACAATTCATGAACAAGAAACAATCAGCGAAAAGGACAGACTAGTGACATCAATCGCTTCCTATTGCCCACCAAATAAAGAATAAATTCTTGAACCTCATAGTCAGTGCTCTCCTCATTTATTATCACCCTTTACTTCTATTCTAGCCAAATGCTCCCACTTTCTTTACTCTCATGTTAGTTCAGTTTCTCCCCTCTTGGGATCTTTAAGAAAAGTGCTGGGCTCTATGAGTGAAGCTGAAAAGAAATGTAGGAAGTGCAAATTTAGCAGCATCTCCATTCCAAATGTCCATGTGGACTCTGTGCCTGACCTGGGATAGAGCCTTCCAAGCTCATATTGGTCCAATCAGCTACAAGTCAGACATACTGGACCTTTTCTCCAACGTCATTTGGTCCGTTTCAAAAACGAAGGACAACAGTCGTTAACATTTCCTATGGACTCGTTCCTTCTACCTTTTGCCAGAATGCATGGACTGAAATCCCCGCCCTACTGGGATCCATCTTTCTATAAGACAATCTTCATGGAGGAGCAGTGGGAGAAGACTGAAAAAAATAACACACTTGTGTCCACACATCACACCTTGGTGGCTGCTGTCCCACCTCCTAGGAACCTGAGATCTATTTCCAATAGCCTTCTTAACCCAAAATCCAGAGAAGTGGAGGCTGGGGGTGGAGGAACTTTTTGAAGTTAGTACTTTACAAACTTACCATGCAGAAATATTCGAGAAATTTCAAGATCCAAACCATTCTCCTCCCCAGACCCAATTGATTAATATAATACCCAGGGGATCACACATACAATTCCTATTATTAGGAACCAGCAGAATAAATCTGGAGAGATCACCCCTCTCTTGTCAGAGACCACCTCCCTTTCCAACAACTCTTCTACCCCTTCCCCCAGCCTTCTATCAGCTCTCTAGTCCAGACTTTGACAGGGGCCCTCTCTCTCACTAATGTTTCCTCCCTCCCCTCCTCATCTCCTCTTTTCCTGCTTTCTCCTTCGACAGAGGCAGGCCGAAGACAGATATTAATGTGCAAATTAGCGCAACCCGACTGGGTCCAGATTGCCACTTAGAATTTGCATATTAATAAATGTTTTTTGTGACAGTGTTTAACAGATCTCAGAAGGGCAGAGATTCTCCCCCACCCTGCCACCCCCACCTAAAAAAGGAGGAAAACAAGAACACTTCAGAAACTGGATCCTCCCATCCCAGATTTGCCTCAATCAACCAACCACCCAAATAATCAGCCAATCAGTGGACATTTTTTGCATCAAGAGGGGCCCAAGTTAGAGCTTATGGAGAGATATGGGAAGTCAGGAGAAGGAGAAATCCCCGTGGATCCTGGGATGTGCTTGAAAAGAGAGAAGTCACTAATGTACAAATAACATGTGTGATTAAGCACTTGATAATATAGTTTGGACTTTGAGGGCCAAGAAGGCAGAAAACAGGAGGAGCAGCAGCGGATAAGGAGGGCTTTTTAGAGGAGGCTGGGTGAGCAAAAACAAAAAAAAAAAAAAGAAAAATTGTGAGGAGCTGATTATGGCTATACTGCTGGGTCCTGGGGCATCACAGCCATAGATGCATGAGTTACCTCAGGCCCCCAAACAAATTGGGGTGATCATTTGGTACAGAGGGAATAGAACTAGACTAGATATTAGGAAACTTGGGCCCTACACCTGGCTCTGCTACTTATTACCTGTGTGACTCTCAGCAAATCAACTAATCACTATGTATCCAGTTTCTTCCAATGGTAAAGTTTGAGAGAATATTTGCTTCTGTCTCATGGAGGTATTTTGAAGCTCAGATGAGATCATTGATGGAAAGAATAAAAGGTTATATAAATTCAAGGAGTTGTTTTTGGAAACCAAGAAAAGAAATCAGACAGTATAGATTCTTATTTGTAAATTCTGTGTATATAAATAGATAGATAGGTAGATAGATACATATCTCTCTCTGTCTGTCTCTTTCTCTTCTTGTCTTCTCTCTCTCTTTCACTCTCTCCCTTCCCTCCCTCTCTTCTTCCCTCCTTTCTCCCGGCTGTCTCTCTGCCTGTCTCTGTCTCTCTCTTCCTCCCTCCCTCCCTCTCTCTCTTTCTCTCTCTTCCTGTCTCCCTCTTTCTCTTTTTCTCTCTTCCTGTCTCCCTCTTTCTCTTTTTCTCTCTCTCCCTTCCCCTCCCTCTCTTCTTCCCTCCTTTCTCCCACTTGTCTCTCTGTCTGTCTCTGTCTCTCTCTTCCTCACTCCCTCTCTCTCTTTCTCTCTCTCTGTCTTCCTCTCCCTCTCTTCTTCCCTCCTTCCTCTCACTTCTCTGTCTCTCTGTCTCTGCTGTCTCTGTCTCTTGTTTCTGTCTGTCTCTCTCTCTTCCCTCCTCTCCATCTCCCTACACACACACACACACACACACGTGCGCACGTGCACGCACACACGTACACACACACATTTAGGGCTGGCATGATTGTCCATGGAGTCTAGAGAATGAGTATTCCTAGAAAATGAAATTTTCTGGATAGCTGAGGTTTTACCATTTTATATTCTGAAACATTTTTAAACATATTGCACTGGAAATAGTCTAATGCAAAACTAGACTCTGACTCTACTATATGTTTAATTTGGATTAGTCACTTTGCCTCTGTTAAATTTTCAGTGCAATCATTCATTCCTCAGAAATTGACAAACTACAAATTAGAACTTAGTGTTTTGTTGATTGTCTTAATTTGAGAAAGTGATGGAGAAAATTTTAATAATGAAAGCTAGACTTATAAGTGTGTAGCTCAGACTTTTTTTTTCCCCAGAGAGCTAGGGAAACGTGAAACATTTACCAGCATATCCCTGTTTTTAAGTCTGCTTTCTCTCCTTGTACTCATTACTATACAAGGTTGCTATGAGGATCAAATGAGATAATGCATGTAAATAAAGTGCTTTGGAAGTCATAAAGCACTACATAAATCAGTCAATCAACAAGCATTTATTAAGTGCCTTCACCATGATATTAAGAGAAAAAAAAAAAAAAAAAAAAAAAAAACAAGAAACTGTCCCTGCCCTCTTATCTGAAGAAACAACACATAGACATATGATTTGATAGAAAATATATATTGTTGTTCAGTCCTTCCCAATTCTTTGAGACCTCATTTGGAGTATTCTGGGCAGTGGTTTGCCATTTCCTTCTCCAGCTCATTTTACAGATGAGGAAACTGAAGCAAAAAGGGTTAAATGATTTCTAGAGTCACATATCTAATAAAATAAATGTCTGAGGCCAGATTTGAACTTCTGAACATGAGTCTTTCTGATTCCACACACAGTATTCTATCCACACTTCCCAATTAACCTTAGGGGAAAACATACACGCCCCACTCACAGAAAATAAAAGGTAATTTTTGGATAAGAGAGGCACTGGCAGTTGGAAGGAAAATTAGGAAAGGTCTCATATAGGAAGGGTTGCTTTGAGCTGAGTTTTGAAAGAGCTAGGGATTCTAAGAAGCAGAGATGAGGGGAAGATGCATTCCAGGTATAGGGTAGGGTCTATAAAAAGGCAATATTATAGGAGATGATGTCTCATGTGAGAGAGCAAGGGGGCCATACGGGGCCTATGGAATGGTGTGCTTCATCTGGAAAGGTGGGCTAGAAATAGATTGTGAAGGGCTTTAAAAGCCTTTTCTTTACTGCTCTTAATAAGTTTGCCTTCAGTAATATTACCACCCTTTCTATACCTGGCCTTATAATTGTGGGCTAGGAAAATAAATCACCATATCTCAGGTTCAAAGAAACTTTCAGTGCTCTCTAGACCAGCCAATGTTGGCAAATGAATTCCCTGTGCAGCCTGACCAACAAATCCATCCCCTAACTAGTCTGGTAAATATTCAAGTTTGTTGAAACTGTACAATAAGAGTGAGGAGATACCAAATAAGGAAGTCTCCCTTGAATCAAGTAGGTGAACTTTGTGATATCTATGTTGACTGCTCAAAGAATCATTCTTAATTCTCAGCTAAATTGCAGATAGGTAAGATTGCCAGATAACTGAGTTTAAAAAAAAAAAAAAAAAAAAAAAAAAAAAAAAAAAAAAGGAAGTGTTTAGGAATGTTAAGGTGTTATACCCTGAATAAAATGATTAAATTTTCTTTTTTCTTGCCATTAGGATTGGGAGAATTGAGTCAGAAAAGAAGCCTTGAAATACCATTGAGTCATAAAACTCCAGGTGTCTTATCTCAATCCTTGCTGAGATAATTCCCTTTCCTTTTGAGTAGTGTCCCTTACCTCACAGTCCCCTGACCTGAACTTTCTTATTATCCTGTCAAGACTAAGTTATGATCCTCTCCTGGAACTACGGCTTATTCACCCACCCAGTGTCTTCACTCCCCTTATCTGCCTTTGTTCCTCCACAGATTGTATACTCAGGCAATAGATAGATAGATAGATAGATAGATATAGATGTAGATATAGATATAGATATAGATATAGATATAGATATAGATATAGATATAGATATAGATATAGATATAGATATAGATATAGATATAGATATAGATATATCCTGTTTAGCTTAAAACCCTATAAAAAGTCTCTGCTTCAGTTGCTCAGGGCTAGAATGATTTTTGGACATCAGTCCCATCCCCATTGGCTAGCTTAAATTCTCAACAATTAAAAGATTAAAAACTAATTTCTGTCTTCCCTCAGTTTCTCCCCCACTATAAAGGGATCCTTTTGAACATTTCTTTTTAAGTTGGAATAAGCACTTATTAAACACTTATTATTTGAGTTGGAATAAGCACTCATTAAACACCTTGGCATTATGTCAAGCATTTTGCAAATTTTATCTCATTTGAGACTCATAAACAGCTCTGTGGGGTAGCTGTTCTTATTATTTTCATTTTACAGTGGAGGAAATTGAAGAGGCAGAGATAAAGTAATTTGCCCAGGGTTAGCTAGATGGCATAGTGGTAAGAGAACCAGGCCTGAAGACTGGAGGACCCGAGTTTAAGTCTGGTCTCAGACACTTAACATGTCCTAGCTGTGTGACCCTGGGCAAATCACTTAAACCCAATTGTCTCAGCAAAAAAAGTGTCTTGCCCAAGATTGCACAGCTATTATTTGAGTCTGCCTTTAGAGTCAAATCTTCCTGATTCCAGATCCAATGTTCTCTCTGCTATATCACCTACTGGCCCTAACTTTATGATAGATAAAATTTGTATACATTGTGTATGCATATATATGTGTGAAGAATCTAGGCTAGGGTCTTAGAACTCACTGATCCTTCCATATAAGAGCTTTAATTTTTTATTGCTTTTTAAACCTTCATTTAAACCTTAATTACCTATCCTTCTTCTTCTGTCCTGCATCCATCTCCTGGTTCCCAATTTTAGCACCCATGTCTCTCTCTTCCAGCATCTATTTCTAAAATAGTTTGTACCAAAACTATTCCATTTTCTAGGCCTTACAAGGGCCACTGTGGTGTGGTGGAGAGAGGTAGCTTTGGATCCATGAAGAACCAAATTCAAATTCTGACCCTGACATACCCTGACTTTGTGATCTAATCAAACTCAAACTCCCAGTGCCCAAAATTACAGAGAAAGTGCCAGTCTGCATTAGTAGAGGGAGTTCTCACCTGGTAGTTGCCTATAATAATGAGATCACAGATCTATCCCTACTTTATGAAGAAAGAATACACAACTCCAGCAGGGTAAGGTCTTTAGAAGTATGAATGAAACAAGAATGTATTAAGTGCCGACGATGGGCAGCTACAGCTGGGGATGTTTAAAAAGGGATGACGTAGGCCTTGATCCCAAGAAACATACAATCAAATAAAGGGAGGGACAGATTGCCAACAATGATGATACTGTGAAATGAGTGTGTAAAGGGGAAGGTCAAACTAAGTACTATAAAATAGAGCTTCTTAAACTTTTCTCACCAGCAATCTCTTTTAGTCAGAGAAATTTTCACACAACCCCAGATATCCAGGTAGATACACAAATCAAACATTTACTGATAATAAATCATAATTTTTAAGTCCCAGATTATATGATCCTATATAGGGTCACAATCCACCAGTTAAGAAGTTTTGCTCTAAAAACATAAGGAGGGAAAGATAACTTTCAATAACTTTCAGCTGGAAGAAAAGTTCAGGAAAGGCTTCATGGAGGAGGCAACATATGAGTTAGGCCTTAAAATAAGGGAGAGTCTTGAATAGGTAAAGATGGCGAAAAGGATGTGCAATAGCATAAGCCAAAGTAAGGAGGAAAATGACTGAGTAACCACTAAGATTTTTAATGAAATTCTTAACTAAAGTTTACTCAGGCCTAATCTGGCCCACTGACTTTCCTTCTCAGAAGGCTCCAGGGACCATTTTGGAATTCACCACTCTTTCTTCCTAAATGGACCTCATTCCCAGGTTTTACAATCCCAGGCTTACACTCAATTGGCAAAGAAGCCTTCTAATTAAATGGTGTTTTTTGTTTTGTTTTTATTTTTTTCTATTCCCCTCACATTACTATTTAATAATTAGAAGTTCTTCTATTAGACTTTTAGCTCCTTGAGGGCAGAAACTGTTTCTGTTTTGCCTTCATAACCTTGGTGCCTTCACATGAGAGGCTTAGTCAATGCTTGTTGAGTGCTTGCGTGAATGATGCTGAAACAGGCCTTCAAGATTATCTGAACCCAGTCCCCTAATTTTATAGATGTGGACCCTGAGGACTTAGTAGAATAAATGATTTGTCCAAAGTTACACAAGTAGTGAGGAGAAAGGAACAAACTCTCTCTGAATAGAGAAAATGGTACTCACTGCTTTTCATTTTCCAGACTAAGGAACAAAGAAGGAAATGGAAATAGATAATTACAACATTAAGGGGTAGCTTGGGTAATGGATAGAGAGCCAGCTACCAGATCAGAAATAAGGTTGAAGTTCTTCTGATGACAACATGATCCTAGGTGAGTCTCTTACCCCTGTCAAACCCTTAACCATTTCTTTAAGACAAAAAATTGCAAAGTAGGTACCAATCTGCATTGGTAGAGAGAATTTTCTCATAGGAAATCATGTGGAATCATGTGGAAAGAAAGGAAAGAAAGAAAGAACAGAAGGAAGGAAGGAAGAAGAAGAAGGAGGAGGAGGAGGAGAAGGAGGAGGAGGAGCAAGGAGGAAGGAAGGAAGGAAGGAAGGAAGGAAGGAAGGAAGGAAGGAAGGAAGGAAGGAAGGAAGGAAGGAAGGAAGGAAGGAAAAAAGAAGGAAGGAAGGAAGGAAGGAAAAAAGAAGGAAGGAAGGAAGGAAGTAAAAAAGAAGGAAGGAAGGAAGGAAGGAAAGGAAGGAAGGAAGGAAGGAAGGAAGGAAGGAAGGAAGGAAGGAAGGAAGGAAGGAAGGAAGGAAGGAAGGAAGGAAGGAAGGAAGGAAGGAAGGAAGGAAGGAAGGAAGAGAAAGAAAGAAAGAAAGAAAGAAAGAAAGAAAGAAAGAAAGAAAGAAAGAAAGAAAGAAAGAAAGAAAGAAAGAAAGAAAGAAAGAAAGAAAGAAAGAAAGAAAGAAAGAAAGAAAGAAAGAAAGATTGTTCCCATTACCTCAAAAGAATAATTTCCCAATTTAGAATAATTTTACTGGCACATGGGTTCACCCCCAAGGTCACAGACAATGTCTTTCTTTACATATGTGCATTCATTCTTTCTGATCTCCCCAATGGGCTCTTTCATCTGCTTGGAGGGAATAAATTGGGCCTTTGGAAAGCTGTGATCTTGACAGATGTGAGCTATTTCCCAAGCTGTCCTGGGGGAAAATAAAGTGGTTGTCCCATCCCAGTCAGCCTAACACCACCCCCCAACACACCACCCATAGACACACACACACACACACACACACACACACACACACACACACACCGAACACCTGAGGTTCCTGGAGCTGACAGGGATGGGCAGAGAGGGGCAGAAAAGACTCTGTTTTCTGTGGATGCTGCAAGTGTCAGCTTTCTCTTTCTTTCTATCCTTCTCTCCCAGCAGATTTCATTCCAATATTTCCTTGGACAGATAAAACTTTAAGGATATGTTGAAAGGAAGAATGACAATCTGTCCCAAGAGGCTCCAGGTCAGGCCCCAGGCCACTTCCTACTCTGGCTTTTGGGTGAATTAGGCAAGGTTGAACCATCCTTCAGTTCCCCTGAGAACCCTTCCCCTCCCTTCCTTTCTACCCCTCTCAGCCCCCTTATTCCTCATAGGGCTCATCAATAAATATTCAATTAATGTTTCCTGGTGATAAAGATCTCAGGCTGAGTGATCAGGACATAGGGAGGATGAATGGGACTGCTAAGTCTGGCAGCAAATTCTGTGCAGATGCAAGAAGCCTTCTGGAAGGGAGGGAGAGAGTCAATTTGACATAGATGGGAAGGGGGGGACTAGTTGGGTTCCTACAAGCCAACACAATAATCTGAACATCCCTTGTATGGGAATGGGATGGGCAGACCATTCTTACTTCCAAGGAATCACATTGGATGCATTATTAACTGTATATACAGTAGAAATTCATAGAAAGACAAGATAAGCTACAATAGTCATGGAAGGCTTCATGGAGGAAACAGAACATGATGGGATCCTGAAGAATGATGGCAGGATGTGGATAGATATAAAGGAGAGGTGAGGGCACTGAGAGAATGGAACCGTGAAAAAACCAACAGACAGGAATGAACATAACCTGTACCAGGGAACAAGAGGGAGATAATCCCCAGTCTGGCAGAAGAGAACCTTTATGCCAAGAAGTAAAGAAAGAAATTAAGCAGGCTGGGGAGAGATTAAAGGGCCTTGAATGTTAGGGTGATGGGTTCCAATTGTATCAAATAGATCTTGGGGGGCCATTTCAGAGTCTTAAGCAGGGCAATGACATGGTGAAATCAATCTTTGATAAAGATTATTCCAGCAGAAGTATGCAGGATGGATAGTAGGTAACGTTTGCTTTTTAACAGGGGTCTTGCAGTCTAAAGAAATAAAGCTCTGTTAATGGAATTTTAGAACCACTCTTAGGATGCTTCAATTTACACCAGATATAAGTAAGCAGAGGGCTGATTTTTAGGGCACCTCACCCAAATATCTAAAGTGTCCTCATTCATTTAGCTTTCTCCCCTCCTTCTGTGTGGAAAGTACTAGGGCAGGTTCAATCAGGGGAACCCCTGAAGTTAAACAAATAGAGTTCAAGACTCTTGAGCCAAAGATTCAACTACTGTCCTCATATCCTCATTGAATGATTCTCATGGAATCCCTCCTCAGAGCTCTGGGAGCCTTCAGGAGACAAAGTCATTTCTCCAGTCTGTCCTGAACTCTCCTGACTTGTGTTTGTGAACCCTTTTATTGTTTGTTTTTTAAAGGTGCTGGCCAGGAGTGAAGACCAAATTTGAGCCTTGTTCCATGTCCCAGTAAATTTGCTTAGAACAAAGTGGGGGGGCCAGAGGCAATGAAAGGGAGTTTCTTTAAGCCTGACAGGGATCCTGATCGAGGCAGCTCATCTGGGGCAAGAGTTGTTTTTTTTTTTTTTTTTTCTCATGGCCCCTAATTTGCAGTGTCAGAGTTACCCATTATCGAGGCGATTAAATTTAAAGACACTGCAGTAAATGCTAGCATACAGAAGGCATCCAGCATCATTAAAATGTAATTGGAAGCAAAGCTTAATGAGGTAAAAGAGAAAAAATACCCACAATCCCTTTAAGACTTTCTCTCCCCACCCCTCCCTTTTCTGCTCCTCCCTTGATCCTTGGGTCCTTTTGCCCAGTGTGTGTGTGTGTGTGTGTGTGTGTGTGTGTGTGTGTGTGTGTGTGTGTGTGAGACAGAGAGAGAGAGAGAGACAGAGAGAGAGAGACAGAGACAGAGAGACAGAGAGAGAGAGACAGAGACAGACAGAGAGAGAGAGAGACAGAGACAGACACAGAGACTCAGCGACAGAGACAGACAGAGACAAATAGAGATGAGAGACCGAGACAAGCAGAGAGACAAAGACAGACTAAGAAAGACACACAGAGAGAGACAGAGAGGAGAACAATAAAGACAGAGACAGAGACAGACAGAGACAGATACATAGACACACACAGAGAATCAAAAATGATCACAGAATTAGCTTTGCAGAAAATGAGAAACTTGATGAAAGTATCCTGATCTTCCAAGGGAATCAGACCCCTCAAATAGAATATGTGTATACATACATACATACATACATACATATATATATGTAATATATATACATATATATAATGTGTATACACATATGTGTTATATATTATATATCATTATGCATTTTAAACAGATAGACATAGCTAGTGTTTATACAGTGCTTTAAGGTTTTTCAAGTACTTCATGTCTCATTTGATCCGGTGAGAAAGGTGCTAATAGTACCATTTTAAGATGAAAAAACTGAGGCAGGCAAAGGTGAAACAACACCCATTATCACCCAACTAGTAAGTGCCTAAGGCAGGATTTGAATTTACTTATGTCTTCTTGATCCAAGTTCAGCCGGTTGTCCAATTTGTTACCATAAGCCTGTAAGTTAGTACAAATATTAATATACCCATTTTACAAATTGAGATTCAGATTAAATGATTTTTCCAAGTTCATGCCATAAATCTAGCCTTCTTTTCAATGTACCAATTGCAATTCTCAAGGAATGGAGATCCATAGAGACAGAAGAGGCTAATATTCAGTGTCAAGAGGAATTCTAAATGAAAGGGATCTTAGAACTCACATAAGTCAAACCCTTTTGTTTTCAGTGACTGCCCAATGTCATACAACTAGCAAATATCTGAAGTCAGAATCTGAACCCAGGTGTTTAAATTCAGCATTCTTTATAGTATATTGTTATTCTTCTATGCTCCACAAAACAACTCAGAAGCTAAATTTAGTCATTCGGTAGGTTGAGGTTACAGATAATTGAGTTTGTTTTACCTGAGCAACAAAAATAAAGAAAGACACTATATGTAACCTAAAGGTTCCCATAACTAAAGGGAAGGGTGACTTGGCAGGAAGAGTAGTGTCAGCAAGTCAGAAGACTTGAGTTCATATCCCTCCCCTAGTGACATTTGGTATTGTTATTTTCAATGTGAGAGCATTTACTTTCTTTGGAAACTGGCAATACTATCAATCCTGGTTTCATTTATTATTTTGTTGATTGTCTGGACTCAAGAAAAAACAGAGATAGTGTGAAAAATGCAGATTAAACTTTAAAGTTATATGGGTACTTTTTTTCCCCCAGGGAGGTCATCAAACATTTTCTTTAAATAGTATTTTATTTTTTCCAATTTCATGTAAAGATAGTTTTCAACATTCGTTTTAAAATTTTGAATTCCAAATTTTTTTTTCTTTTTCCCTTTCATCCCCCCTTCCCTAGACGAGATTATACATGTGCAATAATGTAAGTATATTTCTGTATTAGTCATGTTGTAAAAGAAGTCACAGAACAAAAAGGAAAAAGGAACACACACACACATGCACACACATACACACACACAAAATTCACAGGTGAAAATAATGTGCTCTGATCTGCATTCAGATGGCAAAATTCTTTCTCTGGATGTTGATGGCATTTTCCACAATGAGTCATTTGGAATTGTCTTGGGTCATTGCATTTCTGAGAAGAGATGTCAATCATAATTGATTATCACATAATCTTGCAGTTATTGTCTACAATGTTGTCCTGGTCCTTCTCACTTCACGTTCATGTAAATCTTTCCAGGTTTTTCTGAAATCTACCTTCTCATCATTTCTTATAGCACAGTAGTATTCCATTACATTAATATATCACAATTTTTTTCATCTAGTTTTCAGCTATTCCCCCATTGATGCACATTCTCTCAATTTCCAATTCTTTGCCACCACAAAAAGAACTCATATATTTAGGTTCTTTCCCTTTTTCTGATTTTTTTGGAATATAGATTTAGTAGTGATATGGATCACAGTAGTAAGATGGATCAAAAGGTATGTACAGTTTGATTACCTTTTGGGCACAGTTCCAAATTACTCTTCAGAATGGTTGAATCTGTTCACAATTCTACCAACAATGCATTAGTGTCTCAATTTCCCACATCTTCCCAACATTTGTCATTTTTCTTTTCTGTCATATTAATCAATCTGATTGATATGAGGTGGTACTTCAGAGTTGTTTTAATTTGCATTTCTCTGATCAGTAATGACTTAGAGCATTTGAAAATGACTTTAAGTACCTTTAATTTCTTCATCAGAAATTTTTTGTTTATATCCTTTGACCATTTATCAACTGTGGAATGACTTGTATTCTTATAAACTTGATTCAGTTCTCTACATATGAGATATGAGACCTTTATCAGAAACACTTGCCATAAAAATTGTTTCCCATCTTTCTGCTTTCATTCTAATTCTGGTTGCATTTGTTTTGTTTGGGTAAAAAAAAAAATTTAAATTAATGTAATCGAAACTATCTACTTTGCATTTCATAATGTTATCTATCTCTTGTTTAGTCATTAATTCTTCTCCATAAGAATTCCAGATCTATTCTTTGCTTTCCTAATTTGCTTATGGTATCACCTTTTATGTGTAAATCTTGTATTCATTTTGATCTTATTTGGTAGAGAGTATAAGATATTGGTCTGTTCCTAATTTCTGCCATACTATTTTGCAATTTTCTTAGCAGTTTTTGTCAAAGTGAATTCTTATCCCAGAAGATGAAGTCTTTAGGTTTATCAAACAGTAGACGATTGCAGTTATTGACTATTATGTCTTGTGCACCCAATCTATCCCATTGATCTCCCCCTCTATTTCTTAACCAGTACCAAATGTTTTGATGATTGCTGCTTCATAATATAGTTTTAGAAATGATATGGCTAGGCCTCCTTGCATTTTTCATTAATTTCTTTTCTATTCTTGAACTTTTATTCTTCCAGATGAATTGTGTTATTGTTTTTTACAGCTATATAAAATAATTTTAATGGTTTGATTGGTATGTCATTAAATTAATTTAAAATTGCCATTTTATTATATCAACTTGTCTTCAACCATTCCTCTCAGAACTAGATAAATTTAACTACAAAATACTCAGGAAAAAAAGTTAAGGAGGTGAATAGAAATTTAGATATGACTGACCTCTGGAAAAAAATTGATTGGGGATAGGAAGGAATATTCCTTTTTCTCAGTAGCACATGGGACCTACACAAAATTTGTCCATGTACTAGGGCATAAATATCTCATGATCAAATGCAGAAAAGCATAAATATTAAATGAATGTTTTTAAACCATGATAATTAATAAAAATTACATGCAATAATAAAGAACCATGGAAAGACAGATAAATATTAATTGAAACTAAATAATCTAATCTTAAAGAATGAATGGGTCAAATAACAAATCATAGAAATAATAAGTAATTTCATCAGAGAGAATGATAACAATAAGACAAAATACCAAAATTTATGGGATGCAGCCAAAGCAATAGTTAAAGGAAATTTTATATCTCTAAATGCTTACTTGAATAAATAAAGAACAGATCAATGAATTGGGCATATGACTTAAAAAGACAGAAAAGGAACAAATTAAAAATCCTCAATTAAACATCAAAGTAAAAATTCTGAAAATAAAAAGAGAGATGTATAAAATTAAAAGAAAACTATTAAACTAATAAATAAAACTAAGATTGGTTTTATGAAAAAAAAATCAATAAAATAGATAAACCTTTGGTTAATTTGATTGGCTTCCACTTGCCCAATTCTAATTTTTAAAGATTTATTTTATTCAGATAGCTTTTGTACCTCCTTTTCCATTTGGCCAATTCTATTTTTTAAGGAATTGTTTTCTTCTGTTAATTTTTCCTCTTCCAAGTTGTTGACTCTTTTTTCATAATTCTCTCACATATTTTTTCCCAATTTTTCTTCTAACTCTCTTACTTGATTTTTAAAATCCTTTTTGAACTCTTCCAGGAGGATGTTTTGGGCTTGAAACCAATTCCTCTTCCACTTTGAGACTTCACATGTAAGCATTTTGACATTGTTGTCCTCTTCTGAGTTTGTATTTTGATCTCTTGCCAAAGTCACTTTCTGTGGTCAGAGCTCTTTTTTGGGTTTTTTTTTTTTTTGGTTCATTTTTAAAACTTGAGTTCTGTTTCTGGGATGCAGAGAAGATTGTCCCAAGCTTCTTGCACTGAGATCTTCACAGAGATCTCTGGGGCTGGCAACTCGCACTTCTATATGGTGTCCTGACTTAGTTGGACCTGTTGTTCCCTGGGTTCTAGGGCTGGCAGTTCACCTGCTGAAGTTTGACACTGGCCTATTGAGCCAGAACCTTGGGACCCTAGGTTGCTGATCTGTGCTGTGGCTAATAACCTCTCACTAATTAGCCCTAACGCTGCCTGTACTAGACTCGGCTCCTCCTTTACCCTAGTGAGACAATGAAGTCCTAATTTATCTTGGGCTGGAAAACTGTTTCACTCCATCTTTTTTGTGGATTCTGTCACTCCAGAATTCTTTTATAGGCTTGATTTAATATTGTTTCTGAGGCAAACTGGGGAAAGCTCAGGCAACTTCCTGGCTTCTTTTTGCCATTATGAATCTTCCTGTTAAACATTTATCAGCAAGACCTTACATAGTAGTTATTTGATCTGAGCAAATCACTTCATTCCTTAATATCAGTTTTACCATTTGTGCTTTTTAAATGTTAAAGTATCATATATGCCTTTTCCTCAGTTTATCAGCATATGATATTGTTGTTATAACTTACCTGAAGAGGAGAGTATGCAATGAAAAAATTTTTAATTTCTATCCAAAAACTCAATGAAGTTTTTGATTTTTTTTCCTCAGAAAAGATGTGCAGGCTTTTTTAGAAAATGGTCTCTAGAAGGTTTAGTATCAAACAATTTATAAAAGGCTCTGGACTAGTAATGGTTGGTAAGGGGGACCATTGTATGTAAATTATAGGCAAGTACTTGATAGGAAGGATAGAGGAGTTCTTTCAAATGGGGATAGGAGTGAGTATGAGGGAAGATATTAGAGAAATCCCTTAATGAGAGGAGGGGGGTGTTAGGGGAAAATGAATCTTAAGGGAGTTTCTGATAGAACTATAGAGATACCCAAAGTAATTATAATTTCTTTTTGTTTGGGTCTTTTCCTTGACCATAAGAGAGAGCGCTAAGAAAAAGTCATTACAATGGACCTTTTAACTGATTTCTAAGGCCAGGAAGACAAACTAGCTGTGCCTTTAATTAGCTCAATTGCCCAATCATGGTGACTAGCCCCCTGTGGTTGTGACAGAGGGTAGCTGCTGGCTGCTGAGTAAAGCCATCCAGAAAGGCTTTTGATGCCAAACTAGCTTGAAATCCTGGATCTATGGAAGGATTTGACTCTAAAACAGGACTTAGGGTAAGTTTAAAAGGATCATTTCAGAAAGTCTGTAAAACCAGTGAGGTTAAGCAATGACTGATTAATATTAATGTAAGTAATCCAACTTTATTATTACTCAGTAAGTAATACTAAGTTACTAATGTAACTTAATAGTAAGTGACTGGTAGTATTAATGACTGGTGAAGCCAGAACCAGATTTCTACCTTAGACTTTGCTTTAAAAGGTTTGTCTATATGGGTTGTCCTTTAAAAAATAGTATGGTGATATTGCTTAATCTCAATTTCTCTGTTAAGGGGGTGGTTTTAATTGTTTTTTTAAAGAAAAGAGGAAAGTATTTTGTATCACCAGCACCCAGCACAGTACCTAGCATAAGAGAAATGCTTAATAAACTATTTGATGATTTATTGATTTACATCATGTTCAAACTCAACTCTCAGATTTCCATTTAAGATATTTGAAGATAGCTATCAGATTGTCTCCTAAGTCTTCCCTTCTCCAAACTAAACAGTCTTAGTTTCTTCCATTTCTTCTCCTATGGAATGAACACCATCATTCCTCATCTTCATCAGATTGTATTTTAGCTTGTAAATATCTTCCTAAAATGTGGTAATATTCCAGATATGTTCTGACCAGGGCAAGAGCACAATGGGAGGGTCAACTCTCTCATTCTAGACAATATGTCCCTCTTCAAGCCTTCCATAAGATGTCTGCCATCCTAGCCCTTTTTTCATATCTCTCCTATACAATAATTCTAATTTCTAGACATTATTGACCTGCTAATCAATCCTTATATGAGAAATTCTACTTCCCTCTTCCCTCCCTTTGAACTGGTAGTCTCCTTACCTCTACTTTTTAGAATATCCTAATTTTCTTCTAAGCATAGTTCAAGTGTTGCTTCTATTCATCATTTCCACCTTTCTACCTTTCATTATTTCTTTCTCTATCTTAAAATTACTTTGTCAAACTTTCTATATACTTTGGATTTACTTTTCTTTGCACTTGTCATATCTTCCTAGTCAACTACAAGTTCCTTGAGGGCAGAGACAATTTTGTTTCTGTCTTTGAACTATCCTGCCCCTTACTTAACAAGATTCCTTATGCACAAGTCTCTTAAAAATATTTATTGGATGCATTATCTTTCTTGGATGCCATGTTAACAAGACTCCTATTGATTTTCTAGGCTACTAAAAACTCCAGTTACTACAGAAATCTAACTACACCTCCTCAATCATCTGCTTTGTGAGGACTTTGCATAGAGCAGTATTAAACTACATCCTATTAAATTGGGGCCAGTTTTTTAAACCCCAGCTTCTTAAATTGTGCTTCACAATCCCATATAAGGTTTCATAACTGGATATGGGGATCACAAAATTATGATTTATTATCAGTAAATGTTTTATTTGTATACCTATTTTATATGCCCATATGTCCAGGATCACAAAAAATTTTCTTGGGCAAAAAAGAATCATGAGTAGAAAAAATTTGAGAAGCTCTGTTCTAGCCTGTGACAGTCTTTTTGAAGCAACTCAGTTATCCAACTAGGTGGCTATCTCTCCCAGGATCATGTCGTTTGCAAGTCTGATAATTGGTAAAAATTCTAACTAGTCCAGAGCCAAGGACAGATCCCTGAGGTTCTCCACTAAAGATCTTATTCCTTGAGTTGAAACTATAAATGACTATTCTTTGGATTTTGCTATTCAACCAATTCCAGTTGATACCACCATACCATTTTCTAGCCCATATCTCTCCATTTTATTTTCAAAGGTAGCTGGAATCCTGGTTCTGGCATTTGCTAGCTAGGTGATATTTGACATATAAGTCTCAGCCTCAATTTTCTTGTCTACAAAAGAGGGTTGGTATGAGGAAAGTACTTTGTAAAGAACATTAAATCATCAAATAAATATGTTATTATTCATAAACCAAGCCTTTCTGACTCCCAAGTTCTGTCTTCGTTTTCCTACGTAGTGTTTCCCATGACTAATATAGGACCCTTTTAAGTTGCTTGATTTAGTCATTTTTCAATTATTTCCAACTCTTTGTGGCCCTATTTGGGGGTTTTCTTAGCAAAGATATTGGAGTAATTTAACATTTCCTTCTCCAGTTTGTTTAACGGATGAGAAAATTAAGGCAAACAGGGGTAAGTGACTTGTTCAGAATCATGCAACTAGTAAGTATCTTAGACTAGATTTGAACTCAGGAAAAGATGAATCTTAAACATCTAGCTCAACCCCCTAGTTTTACTAATATGGAAAATGAGACCCAGAAAAACAAAGTGAATTTTTCAAGATCACATAGCTAATAAGAAGGAGAACTGGGTTTTTAACCAAGGTTCTCTGGTTCCAGAGCCAGGACATTTTCTACCATACCATACTGCCTCAACTACATTTCACTGATGTCCAGATTATCTCTAAAGTCTCCTTCCCTTAACATAGCCAAATCTAACCAATATTCCAAAGCCTAACATTATTGCTATCTCTACAAGGAAGCCTTCCCTAGCTGCTCATTGATTATGGCTCTCTTTGACCTCCTCGGTAGCATTTCACAGGGATCCCCAAATCCAGGACTTGATCATGTATTTGAATATTTCCTAACCAGACTAGAAGCTCCTTGAAGACAAGACTTGTGCCTTCTCTTTCTACTATTTCCCCACAGTTCCCAGGACAGAACTGCATTCACTTGCTGGCTGACTTATTGACTGATTGGTCAAATTGGTGGAGCAGGAACCCCACATCCATTCTAATACCCTGAAGCCCCTAGACCTTCTTACCTCTCCCCAGGCTGTCCTCAGTCCTTGGGTCCTCCTCCACTCACACAGCTGCTATCTTTCAGCTAATAATCAGGCCTGGGCAAACCCAGCTGTGTTTTGCATAAGTTGATCATTTCAGAACTATTTTCCCAACATTTCTGGGTTTTAATAAAATCCTAAAAAATAAAAGTATGTTTTACCCCAAGAGTGATTTCCCTTTAATTTTTGGTTTAATTTTTTTAAACTTCACTTTAAAGCAATGAATGCTTCAGAGGGACATCTAATCATTGCACGAACATCCATCTGATTGGTTCCCCCTTTCTATTCTGCAAGACATTAATAACAAGACTCTCTTTTCATCTATGGAATTGTTTTTTGATTTTAAAAGGGCTTTCAATCAATTATCTCATTTCATGGAACCATAGATCAAGGAATAGGAAAGCTGGCAGAGTCCTTGGAGATCATCTAATTCTATGTTCTTTCAACATGAAGACCTTGAGCCCAAAGAAAATGTCCTCGCCCAGGAACACACAGAAAGCTAGCAGCAGAGGCAGATTCAAATTCACTTCTCTTGAACCCAAACCTCATAGTACATTTGATGCACATAGTACCTCTTGAAGGTGGAAAGAGCAGGAATATAATAATTCTCAATTTACAAATGTGACCATTGAAGCCCAAAGAGATTTAATGATTTGCCCAAAGACAGAAATAGATATAACTAGAACCTCACAAGATCTGATAAACCAGTTGACATCATCCCAAATTCTTTAGCCCTGGCAGCTAAGTTATAATTAGAGTAAATGGGGGCCTGATCCAGCATTCTGAATCTGTAAGGCATTAAGTTCTTCAAGATGTCTTCTCTGAGAGACAATAAAACTTACCAGCTATTTAAGAAAAAACATTAATTAAAAGAGGAATTTTGGGAATATTGATTGGATGTGAACTCTGTCCCCACTCCCTAAGACATATAGCAGATTCCCTACTTAGCTGTGACCTCCAATGTCTCTTGTCCCTCATATGAAGGCTCCCTTGAGGTTCTATGCCCATGGACACTTGATCCAAACACAAAAATACTTAGGGATAATTCTACCTGGGAATAGCAATGGTACTTTGTCAAAGGTGGGGATCCAAAGGAAAGGAGTAAACCTAAACACTTTATTCTGTGAATTCTGAGTGCATTTGTGAGGGTTAAACTTGCATTCCTCTTCCACATTACCAGATCTGTTCTTTGGGACTAAGGAGTTTATAAACCTGCCCCCATTTCTGCCTGCTTCTACACTAGAATTAGTGTCTTAGATGGGAGAAAGAGAGGGAATGAGTATTTATATCATTGTCTACGTGTGTCAGAAACTGTGCTAAACATTTTTTGGTTTTGTTTTTTAAGCAAATATTATCTTGTTGCTCTAACAGGAAAATTGGGAAATTGCCCATCTGTAGGCCCCTCCCTATCCCACGCCACATCTTCCCTTTCAAAGGTGCTACTTATGGCATTCCCATACTTCCATATGCAGTTCTGAGTACCGACATCTGCTTCTGATGAAGATGCCCCTCTCTGAACCTTTCTCTTACCTCCTCCGTACCAAACTTTGCTCTTAAGAAAGATCTTAAAAACTTGTGACATCCCTGTGGTTTAATAACTGATAATGGCTTAATTCTTTAACTTTTCCTAATGTATTCACATTTTATAGGGGCCTTCAGTGCCATAAGTCAAAGGAATGGAGCACTAAATGCTGGGATTTCAGGCACATGAAAGGTAGGCAGAGAAATCTGCTTTGTGCAGGGGGCACTTATATCATAGTATGTGGGCTTTCTTCTGCTCTTCCTGTGTGTAGGTACAGAGCTGTCTGGCAACTGGTTTTGTTCTGTAACAGAAGGAGAGAATAAATTCAAGACAGAAACAAATAACAGGACACCATCAAATTGCAAATACTACAACCAGTAATTCTGACCCTTATTTTCTGAGATAGGAGGAGAGGAAAGGAACCCTGATTTCTTTCATCTTTTCCTTTTGTGAATCTTTCTCTGAATCTCTGCTTTTCCTTTTTTCCTGCCCCTTTCTCCCTTCTCTCTATTCTATTGTTCCTTTTTTCCTTTTTAATTTCACTTATCTAGCTTTTTCTTTTCTCCTCTTATTCTTTCTATTTTCCCTTCTCTCCACTCTTCCTCTCTCCTATTATTCTTGCCTATTTTCTCTTTTCTTCTTCCCTTCTTTAATTTTCCTCTTCTCTTTCCATTCTTTTCCATTTTCCTTCCCCATCAGTATTGAGCCCACTTATTTTCCTTCCTTTCTTCCTTTTCTTCTCCCACTCTTTTTATCCCTTCCCTCTCTGTCTTTATTCTTTTCATTTCTTTCTCTTTTTGTTCCTTCCATAAGTATTTTTACTAGGCCCCTCTACCCCAACACATAATCTTCAAATCCTATCTATGTGGTGAAGTTATTTACCCAGTGATCTCTGAAGTCTGTAAATTCTTGAATTTGCCCTTGGCTCAGACAGGGATCCTTGTGAGAGAAAGCCCTGGTTCCCAGTGTCTACCTTAGACTTTTCAGACTGAGGAAGGAATTGACTTAGTTACCTTTTAAAAGTTCTCTACTGTCCAATTCAACTGCATATTTTGCAGCATATTACAGCAAAGTTGAGTCAGCTAATTTCTATGAACACAATCCTATGTCTTTCTTAAAACACAAGTATTCTAAACCTTCATCTTTATAAGTCTCTGTTTCATGTTTTCTCCACAACCCCCAGTTTTTCAGTCAAATAGCTATTGTTGTGCAAACATACATTTAATTGAGAGGAAACTGGGAGTAAAGTAAGGGGGAAAGGATGGGTGGGGAGGGGGTAAAGAGCCAAATCCCTGAAGCACATTCTCCTATACCAAGAGGAAAGGGACAGGAGGATGGGGAGTTACCAAGGACAGGAAGATGATGTGATAAGGACAGTAGGAAGATGTTTGATCACAGTTAATTCTCAGTCAATCTTTTTCCTTGCCCTGCAAAGAGAAGCCGATTCAGCAAGGCCATTACCAGGATCTTTATAGGCTGCTGACACACACAAACATGTACCTCCTCCTCCTCCATGCTACAGGCTCCTCTTCCCTTTTTTTCCTCCCTTCATCTCCCTCTCTAAACTTCTTCCATCTTCCCCCCCCCTTGCTTATGTTTTCCCTCTTTTCTACCTTTTCTAGCTTTAAATCTATGATATTTTCCTTCCTCTTTCCTCCACCTTCTTTTCTTTCAGTTTCTTCTCCCTCTTTCTTATTTCTCTCCTTCCTACCTTCCTCCCTTTTCTCTCTTCCATCCCTCATGTAACCCTCTTCCCCTCTCAATCTTTTTACTTCTCCTTTCCTCTCCTTTTCTTCTTTATCTTTTCCAGCCTTCCTCCGATGCTTATTGCAGGTGTGCCTCCACTTTAAGCAAAACAAGGGTGCATAAGTCTCAGGGCATCCAAAAGATAAATTAGGAGAGATTTTCCCCCACACACTTTACAAAAGGCTACTCTGCTTTAACAAAGGGATGCAGAGCCCGGAATCCTGCATATAGGCAGCGCCCCCTGGTGTCTATCAGGGAGGATTTCACTGGTAGAAAGGTGGTTCTTCCCCATGTACCAGATACTCACTTAACACTCCTTGAATTGATTTTAGCACCAAGGACAGAGCAGAAAGTATACATTAGAAGTGTCTAGTCTGATCCTATCCTGTTACAGATGGAAAAGCTGAGACTTAAGCCAGGAGCAAGGGGAAGAGCTGGGATTTAAACCAAATTCCATGATTCCAAGATTCCACTCTTTCTACTACATTACCCCTATTGTCTTGGAAGAAATCTTGGAGATCGTAGGGTCACCCCTCTCACTGACTTGCCCAAAGTCATCATGAGAAGAGTCAAAGCCAGGACTGGAGTCCATCACTTTCTACTCTGCCACATTTTTATACACCCTTCTGTACAAACTGAAATCTGCCTGAACCATGAGGGCAGGTACCATAATAATAATTATTTTTTTTATTTATATAGCACAAAGCATTCTCTGTATGAAAAACCTGTCCAGTAGATGGTAAAAGTAGTTCACTGATAAGGAAGACACAGTTCAGAGTGATCAAGGGATTTGTCATTAGTTGCACAGCCCAAATTCCACTTGTCTCATTCCGGATCCAACAGTCCACACACTTCTATACTATATTGGCCATTCTTAATCCATATCAGCTCTTTCCCGTCCTCACCAGCCAAGCAAGTCTCCATCAATGTCTATTTTCTTTATGTCAAAAAAACAAGTGAGACATTCTGCCCAACCTCTTGATGAAGACCTGGATGAGTGTTCTCTCTTTCTGTGCCTTAGTCTCTCTATCTTTATAATGGGAATGATAGTTACAGCTCAGCCCACTGCCCCTGGGACTGCTGGGAGAATTAAAGATGAAAATATTCAGAGAGCAAAGTCCCAGTCATGGATGAGATGGGAAAGTTTTATCCTAATTTCTTGATGACCCTATATGTATGTCTTGCAATTTGTTTGCAAACATTCACATCTACTTCTCTGTCCTCATAACAACTCTATGAGTGGAGTAGGACAGATAGTCTAATCCCGAGTTTGACTGCTTTGTGGCACAGAGAGACTAAGTCATTAGTTCAGGGTCACACAGCAAAGTCTAGACTGAAACCTTGGGTCCAGCTCACAGATATTCCATGTTCCTGGCCATGATGCATTTGGATAGTAAAGCCATTGTCTAAGGATCCTAATCCTGGGACATAACTCTATTCCCTTCTCTATTCTGAAGCCTTTCCTGATTATATTAGTCCATCTGACTCCTAAGTCAGTAAATAAGCATTTATTAAATACCTAGTGTATGCCAGGCACTTACTAAACACTGAGGATAAAAAGAAAGGAAAAAAAAACCCTTGGGGGCAGCTAGGTGGCGCAGTGGATAGAGCACCAGCCCTGAATTCAGGAGGACCCAAGTTCAAATCTGGTCTCAGACACTTAACACTTCCTAGCTGTGTGACCCTGGGCAAGTCACTGAACCCCAGCCTCAGGGGGAAAAAAAAATCCTTGGCTCTCAAAGAGCTCATATCTAAAGGTAAGACAACATGTAAATATATGTGTGTGTGTGTGTGTGTGTATATATATATATATATGTATATATATACATATGTATATGTGTACACATATAAAATATGTGTGTTTATAAATAAATGTACATGTGTTTGTAATATATACATGCACATATATATTTATGTGGTTTTATATATAAATATGTATATATGTACATGGATAGATAATAGATAAATAGACACAGAGTAAACCGAAGGTAATTTTAGAGGGAAAGCACTGACAGACCTTCTACAAAAGAATTTCAAATGAGTCTTAAAGGAAATGAAGTTAAGTTAGAAATGAGAAAGAAAACATTCCAGACATAGGAGGCAGCCAGTGCAAAGATAGCGAAAGAGCAAATGTGTGTAAGGAGCAGCAATATAACGGGTTTGTAGGGTGCATGGAATACAGGAAAGTGTAAGAAGACAATAGACCTGGATTGTAGGGTGTGTGGTCACAGAAAAAGAAAAGAAGACTTTGAAGGTAGGGGAGCAGGTTGTGAAGAGCTTTAAATGTTAAAAGGAAGGCTTCATCTGTGATCATGGAGGGCGTAAGGAGCCACTGAAATTTACTGAAAAGGGGGTGATATGATCAGATTGTGCTTTAGGAAAAGCACTTTGGCAACTGGGTAGGAAATGGATTGGAATGCTGGTAACATTGAACAGTAGTTCAAGGGAAAGAAGATGAAAACTTTTTTTATTTTATAATTATAAAATTTTTTGACAGTATATATGCATGAGTAATTTTTTATAATATTATCCCTTGTATTCATTTTTCCAAATTATCCCCTCCCTCCCTCTACTCTCTCCCCCCGATGACAGGCAATCCCATACATTTTACATGTGTTACAATATAACCTAGATACAATATATGTGTGTAAATCCAATTTTCTTGTTGCATGTTAAGTATTAGATTCCGAAGGTGTAAGTAACCTGGGTAGATAGACAGTAGTGCTAACAATTTACATTCACTTCCCAGTGTTCCTTCTCTGGGTGTAGTTATTTCTGTCCATCATTGATCAACTGGAAGTGAGTTGGATCTTCTTTATGTTGAAGATATCCACTTCCATCAGAATGCATAGAAGATGAAAACTTAATCTAGTGTGGTAGCTGGGTGAGTGGTGAGAAGAGATGATTTGAGGACATCCTGTATTGTTGCACTGGATCCTGAGTAAGACACTACACATTATAATGTCTGTGGGTAGATCACAGAAAAACTGACCTGACCATGGGTATTCAACTAGAATGAGTAAGAGGTGGGATTCAAACTCGAATCTCTCCTGACTCCAATTCCAGTACTCTTTCCAGACTGCCAAGTTGGAGTATACTGAATGCCTGGCTGACTGGGCTCAATTCTGTAGGCATTGGGGAGTTGTTGAAAGGTTCTGAGCAGTGCACACCATAAGCATGGGGCTGTCTCTTATTTATAGTAGGAATAGCTCACATTTATGTAGTGCTTTAAAGTTTACCCAATGATTTCCTTAGAATGGGAAATGTAAGTACCCTCCTTGTACAGATGTCCAATGTATCTCCATTTTATAGATGAGGATGAGGGCTCAGAGATGGTAAATGATGGCTAGAAAATGCCTGAGTTGGAACCAGAACCTGAATTTTCTGACTCCAAGGTCAGTGTTCTTGCCCCTCCACCTAACATCCATTTCTCCAAAGACTTTCTCCAGTTCCCCAACAGCCTGGAACCGTGGGAAAGCAGGAACTTCTGGAAGACTAGGAAGACCTGGGTGCAGGCTTTTGGTTCAATTCAGCAAATGCCTATTATAGGCCTATATATCCTGTGGCCTTTTGCCCAAGAGGGAGAATGCAAGCATGAAAAGACAGACCTTTTGTCCTCATGAAGCTTGTAGTCTAATTGGAAAAAGGGATAAGAAGCATATAAATAAAATAATGAAATTCTGTCCTTGTAGAGACAGGTGAAGGGGGAGGAGGAGGAGGAGGAGGAGAGGAGAGGAGAGAAAGGGTGCATTGCAGCAGGCCTGGAATCGACCAAAGGCCTCCAGAAAGCTTCCCGTACACTCGCGCCTCATTAAGAACTCCATATCTGCTCAGTGACTAACCTTGCAAATGAGTTCGTGCTCAGTAAAGGAAATTGATTACTTTCCATTGCAATTAACATCTGGTCCCGGGTCACATCGTTAGGATAATTTGTTATAGAAAAACCAAAGGAACTAGCTACTGGGTAATAAAGGTTCTAGTGGACCCAATTAAAGAAGCCTCTTCCAACTGAAGTTGGGCAGGGGAAGGAGCAGGATCAGGAGTGGGATTGGGTAGGGGGCCTGTAAGGGGAAAGGTCTGCTCAGACCAGGGGCCGAAAAATCATGAGACGGGCCACAGGGATGATGTCATCTTCGCTAAAAACAGAGGAGTTTGCTTGGCTGACAAATGACAGGGTTGGGTCTGGAGTCACAAAGACTTGAGTTCAAATGTAGCTTCGGAAAACAAGTGTCTGGAGGACTCTGGGCACTTACTCTCATTTTGCCTCAAGCTTCTCCTCTGTAAAATGAGGATAATATTGGAACTTACTTTCCATGGTTATTCTGAGGATGAAATTTGATAATAATAGCATCTATAGTGTAGACATGTACATGTAAGTGCAGAAACTATGAAAAAGTTAGCTGCCAGTAGTGATACAAGAAGGAGGAGGAGTAAAGTCAAAGTATAAAAATTATGAATTTAAAGACCATAGGTTCATCCTAGTCCAGGTCATAGGCTAATGCTTAAACCCTAGCCATAGGCTGATTTCTGGACTCCACCCTCACTGATTCCGAACTCTGGCCACACTCTGACATGTGCTCCTAATAATAACCTGAGCCTCTGACTCCAAATAATTTCATTAACACAGCATCGGGCCCCAGGAAGATCCGGGAACAGAATGCGTATGAGTCTGTACCTTCTATCCTACTTTTAGAGACTTGTCCCACAGCACACAGAGTTGTTGTAAGAATAGCGCTTTGTACATCTCTAAGCATGATATATGTGATATATTATTATGATGATGATAACTTCCAATCAATTAATAAGCATTGATTAAGCACCTATTATGTGCCAGACACTACGCCAGATGGTAGGGACATGAATACAGAAATTAAATAATCCCTGCCCCTGAGGAGTTTATGCTCAAATTAAGAAGAAACAAAATGAAAAGATATAAAATATTGATATGAGGTAATTTTAGGAAAAAGGCACTAGAAGCTGGGGATGGGGTGAGGGGTAATTCAGGAAAGATTTTATGTAGAAGATGGCACTTGAAATGAACCTTAAAGGGAACAGGGGGTTCTGAGGCATGGAGGTAATGAAGGGATGCATTTCAGACATTGTCAATAGCTAGTGTGAAGACATGGAGAGAGGAGAGGACATGGGAATACCATGGACAGGGAATAGGATGAAGGCCAGCTTAGTTAGATTGGAGTGTGCCTAAAAGGAATTGTATGTAATAAGACTGGAAAGGTAGGTTTGAACCAGGTTGTCATAGATTTTAAAATGTCCAAGAGGGCCTGCACTTTTGAAAAATCACTTTGGTAGCTTTGGAGAAAATGAATTAGAGAATGGAAAACGAAGTTTACATGTTCAACCCTTCATGACCCATTTGGGGTTTTCTTGGTAGAGATATTGAATTGGTTTGCCATTTCCTTCTCCAGCTCATTCTACAGAGAAGGAAACAGAGGCAAACAAAGTTAAGTGAGTTGCCCAAGGTCACACAGCTGGTAAGTGTCTGACGCCAGATCTGAACACACGAAGATGAGCATTCCTCACTTCAGGTTGGGCATTCTAGCCACTACATCACTTAGCTGTCATTTAGACAAGATAGAGAGACCAATAAGGAGGTGATTGCATTAATCTGGGTGGGAAGTGATGAAGCCCAAACTTTTAAATGTAGTTTTATATATAAAGAATAATTCATGGGGCAAATAGGTGGCTCAGTGGATAGAGCACCAGTCCTGAAGTCAGGAGGACCTGAGTTTACATCTAGTCTCAAATACTTAACATATCCTAGTTGTGTGACCCTGGGCAAATCACTTAACCCCAATTGCCTCAGGAAAAGAAAGAATAATTCATACTACCATCAACACCAATTGTAGGAAGTGGTAAAGAACCCCAACTGTGTTTCTTACCTAATTTATGCACTAGATCACAGCTTTCTTTTATCTAAAGAAAAAGGGTTGTCATGGTAGATATCTAAGATCCCTTCCCACCCTAAATCCATAGGGGAAAGCCCATCCACAATCCCATTGTAGGAGTGTTGTGACCCTAACCATTCCTTGCAAGCCTTGGCACACTCCCCCCCCCCCAAATCAGCTTCTATTAGATTAAGTTTGGTGACTTAGCCCACAGGCTCAGTGAAACAACTACTTTCTTCTTGGGATAGGGAGTTCAATAAACCAAGACTGTATTGCTGTTAATTCTCACTTCCTTCCACTGTTCCTCAACTCTAGCCTGTAAGCTCTTCCATAAAAATCCCCCAAAGTTACCTTCGCGGCACGCACATTTGCCAGGCGGACAGATTTATGACAGTTACATGTATAAATATTTATATGCTGCGGCAATGCAATTTTGGAGGGCACACACAGGCTCCCTGACAGGTTGACACACACCCCTCCCCACCCTAGACACCTCCCAGTCTCATCACCCTCTTCCTCAAACCAGATTTCCCAAATCTGGACTCTTCCACCCAGTCTAACATGCACACCCATGGCCATGCTCAAAAGGGCATCCACAAGTGACTATGCTGGATGTGACTGGGCAGGACCATGTAGAATGAAAGTAATTACTGGCATTTCAATGATGTTTTAAGGTTTATATCATCACGAACACACACACACACACACACACACACACACACACACACACACACACACACACACCTCTATCTTTGCTTCTCTCAACAACCCAGTGCTAATATCCCCATTTTTACAAAAAAGGACACTTGAGCTCTAAGGGATAAGTGACTTGATCAGTGTCACACAGCTGCTATATCTGGGAAGGCAGATTAGAACCTAGATATTGTGACTCAGAAACCACCATAATATCACATCTCCTACCCTGACAAAGGGAAACATTTATATATATATATATATGCACATATATATATATATATATACAATTCTACACACAAACATGTACATACACATGGCATTTACCCTAGCATCTTCACACACACACACACACACACACACACACACACACACACACCACTTGAAAATGCACACAGCATCTTCAACTAACCTAATGCACATAGACACCAATTTGCATAAATATATCAACTGTGGGCTAAGAGGAGAAAGGAAGTGAGTTGTGTTTCTGCTGAAGAGTCTCATCCACTTCAATCCAGTCAGCAGTTATTAAATGGTACTGTGGAGCTGCAGGGAGGGCAGAAGTTATGGGGATAGAGGGCAGGATCTGGGAAAAGGGGAGAATATTCTAAGGAAGGAGGGAAGCAGAAGCAAAGGTATAGAAACAGGAAGAAGCATGGCACTGGGATCAGGGAGGTAGGTGGGGAGAGTGAGAACAGGTAACAAGGGGCAGTGAACAAACCAGAAACAGAGGGTCAGTGTTTCCCAATCCAGTCATTAAAAAAAAAAAGACCTCTTTTGAGGAGATGAATTGCTCCATGGGTTGGGCCAAATGTGGGGAGGTGGAGGGCGAAATAGGGGGTACCAATCAAAAGGAGTTTCCCTGGGGAAATCGTGCCACATTGGTGAGTTAATGTGGAAATGAATCACCCGGCCTCTTAGCGCTCCTTGGCTCCTGCGAGCTGGAGTCTGCCTCCTCTCTGACGCGTGAATTACTGTAGATTTGGGTAAAACACACGCTTCCAGCCCATCGCTCAACTCCTACATTCCCTTTTCGCATTTTTCATTTGGCAAGAGCTGATGTACGGCGGCTCATCACTCCCCAATATTATTGCACGATTAAAGGACGTATTTAACAGTGCTGCTGTATATCATCAGGGGATCTCGGAGCTGGGCTTTTTGCATCAGAGCTGGGTAACTCATCCTTTTGAGAAGGGAAGGGAACAGTGTGCTCAGGATAGAAAAGACCAACACTTTCTGGTCACTAGATTCCCACCTATTCCTTTGCAGGCAGCCCTGAGAATAGTTGAGTTTGGCTCTGCAGATGGTTTGGAGTAGTCTCAATTATAAATTTTCCTTGTTTTCTCACAAGCAACTCAAAAAATCACCCTTGTGAGGTCATTGATTCTCTCTGAAAGTTAATGATGAACAGCCCCCTCCAAAAAAAGCCCCAGTATTCGCCCATAATCCCCTGTCAGAAGCAACAGATTTAGAGTTGGTGGCCAAAAGACCTGCTTTCAAATTCTGGATCTGCTACTTACTGCCTAGGTGACTGTGAGTCACATTATTTCTCTGGGTCTCAGTTTTCCCATCCATACAATGACAAGGCAGAGGATGATCTCTAACATCCCTTACATGATCTTCTTCCCACATAGCTTGCTCATTGCCACCTACCTCATCATCCTTTCTATCTTTGAAGTCTACACCCAACATGGCCCCATCTTTGAAATCCTATGGGGTTGCCCCTCCTCAGCCCACAGTGCTTATCAGAATAGCACAATCTCGATCCCATGGTGCCCTGAATTGTTCTTTCACTGTTCCATGTAAGCTCCTTGAAGGAAGGGATCTAGTCTCAGACTTCATTCTATCTCCTCCCCCACCTTCCTCCTTACTAGCACCCATCACAGGAACAAGCAAAAAGTAGTTACTCGAATGTTCATTGAGTTTCTCCAACTGTTCCAGGGATGGAGCTCTTTTTCTTTGCTTCTTCCCCACAGCATCCAGTATATGTCCGGACACATGTAAGTTGCTCATTAATGCTGGAAGATGAATTGGCCAAATTTGACTAAACCTGGCAGAAAGTCTGAGAACTAGAAGAAAAAGATTATTTTTTATTACTTAAAGCTGGAGACTGAAAGTGGGAGCAGGGAAGTCACCCATAGAATCCAATGTTCTTGAGAAAGCAGAGAGAGAAGGCTAGTAATACACACACAGGTCTCCTTTCCCATCTTTCTTTACTCTCCCATTCTACACCACATGCATCCCCCCATACACACATACATACATATATATATATATATACATACATACATACATACATACACAGACATACAAACTCAGAGCTGACTATGAGAAAGGATAACTGTGGTTTCTGTGGTTTTATTACCTTCCTTAATATCAATTATTTACTGGCCACTGACAGAGTCTTCTATATTGTAAGACACATGAAAGTATAAGCTGAGTGTCCCAAATACACATTCAGTTGGGATTTAACGAGACAGTTATTTATACTAAGCAAGCACCCTAGAAATGTTATAAATCCCACGCCTGGAGCTCTCCACATATGTAGAAGAAACTGTGGTCTCTTGAGGTGCTTGTGAAGTAGGGAAATAGGGTCATGTTCAGAGGCAGAGTAGACAGATGCCTTTGGTGTGTAGTGTGATATGAAGAGTACTAAGTGTATGTATGTATGTATGTATGTATATATATATATATATATATATATATATATATATATATATATATGTATGTATGTATGTGTGTATGGGGGGATGCATGTGGTGTAGAATGGGAGAGTAAAGAAAGATGGGAAAGGAGACCTGTGTGTGTATTACTAGCCTTTAGTGCTTCACTATGATTTATTCCATCATTAGAGATTCTTTTCTTTGGATAAAGTAATGTTCTCTTCAGTCTTTTCCTTGAAAACGCAAATATTCCCTAGGAAAGTAGAAATGGAAAATGAACTAAATTTGCCAATGCTTTTATTTCCTTTCTTTTCCTTTTATTTATTTATTTATTTTTTGTCAAGAGCTGTTACACAGAAGCACTGTGTGGGACAAGGGATACTGAGAAGAGAGCAGAGATGGAAAAGAAACACAAAAAAGGGAATGGAGATAAGATTTAATTAATTGTTTCCTATTCTATTCTGTGTCTCCATAGCTAATCAAGAAGTGAGGATATCATTTGTCTTATACTTAAGGACACAAAAACATTATTCTATCCCACTCCCAGATTAATCTTGAGTTCTGGTTCTGCCAGAAGGCTAGTTGGAGGGCAGAGCAGTATTTTCCATTTTGATGTCCCCAGAAGGCAAAATCTGGTTGCCAACACTCAAGAAACTCCCCTCTACAGCCTGTTTGGGAATCTGTCCCTTAGAAAGTAACTACACAGTTTTCTCCTTAAAGTGAAGACCGTTTTATTTCTCTCTTTGTATTCCCATTGGTTAACATAATGCCTGGCATACAGAATATGCTTAATAAATCCGTATTGGTTAATTAATTAATTAGTTAATTGATTTTATATTTGTTCATAATTGGAGCACCCTATTCAAGAAAGAAGACCCTGCAAAGTATCTATTTCCCTTCAGTTGATGAGCGATAGTCTAAAATTAAAGTTCACACTTCCTGGGTCCTCAAATCCTAATAAGCAGAGTCTGGTAAATGAGGCTACCCATGCCTCTTTCTTCTCCCCTTTTCTTGATATTATATTCATACAATAAGTATTTCTAAATCATTATTTTTATCACTATTCTAAGGTTCTTTTATGAATATCAAAATCTCTTCTCAGACTTAGTCTTTCTAGTCTTAAGGTCTTTAGAACAACACTGACCTATTTTGTTCAGAATGGTGCAGTTCAGTCATGGCTGGAAGCAATGGGTTAAGTGAGATGATATCAAGACATCTTTAAACACTACATGAATATATATTATCATTATTGTTGTTATCGACCTTGCAAGGAACAGGGAAAATACAGCCCAGAGGAGGAGACAAGACAGAGGATAATTAAGAGGCCAACTGCATACTTAAGACAGTAAATCCTGTAGAGCTTGGAAGAGGAAAAAGTCAGTAGGAGAAACAGCAATGCTGGAAGCTTTTGTGTAAGAGATGGAACTTGAAAAGGGCCTGAAGGAAGAAGAAGATGTTAACTATGAAGACGACTTGGATTGGGAAAGAGGTTAGGTAAAGGTATTTGCAGGGAGAGAGGGAGGAACAATCATTTAACTGAGCCTCGCCTTCCTTATCTGTCAAATAGACATTGGACCAGATAGCTAAGATTTCTTCTATCTTTAGAGTGTAACTGTCCTCTGAAGTCCTTCCCAGGTATAGTTCTTTGATTTTGTGAATCCTTGGAAAGGAAGCCATTTCTTGTGTTCCAAGGATAAGTGAATGTGGATCCACAGGTTCCATCAGGAAAAGATACTCAATAACAATCAAAAGAAGAAAACATGAATAAAGATTTTTGATAACTCTTTGCAGCAAAGAAAAACTAGACTTATGGGGTAAAATTATGGAATATTAGGCCATGCCAGGTATGAAATGCAATTAACTAGTAAGGGCTAGAAAAGGCTTTAAATGAAAAAGTGGAGAAAGGGAGAAAACCAAGCTCAATACCATAGATAAAAGCAAATCTAACATAGGAAGAACTAGAATAAAAATGACCAGTAATTCCCAGGAAACATATCCAAGAGGAGGACAGCAGTGACCTTAGATGCCTTTACTCAAATACACAAAGTATGGATGACAAACAACAGAAATAGTGAAATAGAGACCTACCTGAAAGAGGTCATTTCTATATCATAGAAATCCATGAGGTTTTGTGGTATGAAACTCTTGACTGGACTATGGCTCTGGAACCATTTTAACCTTTTTAAAAATGAACAGGAGAGAGGAAATGGAATAGAGGAATAATGTTGTGTATTAGGAAATCAACTCATGGAAAGAAATCCAGGAACTGGAGAGGTAATCAGAAAGAACATTTGGGCAAAGATCAGTGGAGGAAGAAATAGCAGTGCTAGCATCCTGCAAGTATACTATAGAGCAGGCCATGTGGACACAGAGGAAATAGACCAGCAATTTGGAAAACATATCATAACCTGGCATAGAGGCATAACATGGTAGTGAGGGGGAATTTCAATATATGACATCTGCTGAAACTTTCTCAGTGCCCACGGCATGGCAGCTGATAAATTCTTGACTTATTTTCATGACAATTTCTTTCTTCAAAAGATGAAGTAGGCAATGGTGGGAACTGCTATTCCAGATCTGAATTAGTTAATTCAAACTAATTGAGAAGAAATCAAAATATGAATGATGAAGCTTCAGGAGCCTAGGGGAAAGGAAAGATAGGGATCCCTCCATTTGTGATAGAGAGGAAATGGAAAATAAGGCACACTTTGGCATAAGCTCTAGATTTAGGGACTGGATTTCAAAAAGTTCAGAGAAAGGATATGATATATCCATTGGCCTAAATTTGGGAGGAACTTAGGAGAAGAATCCAAGAGAGACAGTAAGTTATCAAGAATTAAAGTCTAATGATTCAAATATAAGAGCCTCTGTGGGAGAAGAGAAGGGGGAGCTGATCAAAGAAACTGAACTTGATGTTCTCACCCACCAAGCTAGAGTAGAAAGCTAGCACAAATAAAACAGATTGAAAGCAAAAGCATGCACCAGGCTGTCAAGAGTGCTAAAGTTCAGAATGAGTTGTGCCCAGCAATAAATGCTATGGACAGCAAAAGAGGACGCATATGTTTGTTTGTTTGTTTTGCTATATTGGGGGCAGGAGAGAGATCAAAGATGGGACAGGGCTCTTGCTTAGGATAGATGAAAGCATAACAGATGATAGAGAGAAGGTAAGACTATTTAACTTTGATTTTGGGTCTGTTTTCTCTGCAAAGCAGAGTGATCTTTAGATGGGAAAGAATGAATTAGAAAGGGAATTGGAAAATAGGGAATTGAAATACAAACAACATACACACACACACACACATATATATACAAGTTTTCTTGGCAAAGATATTAGCCTGACTAGACATTTCTATGGGGGAATTGAGACAAACTTGCCCAGAGTCACACAACTAGGAAGTATCTGAAGTTTCCAGACTCCATCTTCATTTTTCTTTTGGTCTTCTTCAAGAACAAAGGACAACAACCAAATGTCTGAAACCAAATTTAAACTCATGACTCCTAACCTAATGCTCTATTCACTATGACATTACCTAGCTGCCCAAATCCCATACAGTATAACTAGATTTCAGCAGAGCATTTGACCAAGTCTCTAACATGATCATGATAGTGTTATTGGGTCACACTGACACAGAATTGTGAGCTAGGCTCATGGGATCCTAAATCAAAGATTTAAAGATGGCAGGCAACTCAAAGGCAACTTTGAGTACAATTCCTTCATTTTACAGATGAAGTTAAGTGAACTGACCAAGATTATACATGGAGTAAGTAGACTATGAACTCAGAACAAAACTGGTATGCATTATACATTTTGGATCTGGGATGTTTTTGGCATATTTAGCATGCATTGGACTGCCTGCTGGATGGGGGAAGAGATAGGGGGAAGAAGGGAAAATTTTTCAGCAGGAGGTTATGTAAGGGTAGATGTTGGAAAAATTACCCATGCATAAGCTTTGTGAATAAAAAGCTTTAATAAAAAAAAAAGAAAAAAACTGGTATACATAATAAGGGGTAATCATTAATGAGTGGATGTTGGCTTGAAAGAAAACCTCTAGGAATATGCCTCAAGGATCTGACTGACCCTGTACTGTTCAGCATTTTGTGACTTTAGAAGAAGATAGATGACATCTATATCAAAGTTGCATATGGCACAAATCTGGATAAGATAACTAACATGTTGGTTGAAAATCAGGATCCAAAAAAAAGTATTTCAACAGACATAGAAAAAAGTGCAAAAGCATTTAATAAGATGAAATTTGCTAGCGATCAATGCAAAGTCTTACACCTGAGTTCAAAAAATCAATTTTACAAGAACAAAATAGAGGAAGCTTTGCTGGAAAATAATTTGTGTGAAAGAGAGCTGGTGGGTTTTGTGGACTTAAAAGCTCAAGATGAATCAGTAACATGATGGAAAAAATTAAGAGAACTAATGAGATCTTGGACTGTATTAAGTAACTCATTATGTATAAAATATGTCAGATCATAAGTGAAGTGTGTGCTCAGTTCTGGGTACCATATTTTTAGAACAATGGCAA
Organism: Sminthopsis crassicaudata; assembly: GCF_048593235.1. Lineage (NCBI taxonomy): Eukaryota > Metazoa > Chordata > Mammalia > Dasyuromorphia > Dasyuridae > Sminthopsis > Sminthopsis crassicaudata. The sequence continues at coordinate 354,574,070 of NC_133617.1, read as the reverse complement.
ATTGGAGCACATTCAAAGGAGAGACAGCAAGAATGGTGAGGAGACTAGAGACCCTAACATATAAAGAAACTGGAGATGGTTAACCCCAAAAGGAGATTTAGAAGAAGCATATCAGCTTTTTCCAACTATTTTCATGGTTGTCATGTGGACAAGGAGCACATTTGTTTTGCTCAGTCTCAGAGAACAGATCTAAGACCAGTTAAGGGATGGAAGTTCCAGAAGCACATTTAGCCTCAATATCAAGAAAAACTTCCTAACAATTGCACAGTTGTGAGAAAAGGCTGCATCATAAGGTAATGAGTTCTTTCCTTTTCATTAGAGATCTTCCAATAGAGACTGGATGACTACTAGTCAGGCTTCTTATAGATAGACTTTCTGTCAGAAATGAGGAGACTAGGTTAAATGAAAGAGAGAGCTCTTGTATGGTACTAAGAAGAAATAAGATTGGAAAGGGAGGTCCTTGCAGAGAGGAATTTAATATCAAGTTATAGAGTTTGGACTTATGTCAATAGTAACTTTGTAGACATTGAAGGCTTTTGAGCAAAGGGATGACATTACCAGAGGTATGCTTTAGAAACAGCCAATATTAGCATGAAGGATAGAATGGAAAGGGCAGAGTTTGATGGCAGGGAGATCACTTAGGAGACTTATTGCAGTGATCCAAGTGTAAAGTGATGAATCTTTAAATCAGAGTGGCTACAGGAAAGATATTTCAAAAGAGATCATAAGAAGTATTTGGTGATGTAAGGAATGTCATATTTGATGATGATGTAAGCAATGAAGAAGGAGGGAGTCAAAATTTCTCTAATCACTGCCTCCATGTGGCTTAAGTAAAAATGCATATATGTTATCTCAGAGGGGAGAAAGCTTTGGTTGAGGGAGGAAAGCCTTCTTCAGCTCTCTCTCTTTATCACAAGTTGTCTGACAGAATGGTTAGAAATTAGAAGATGCAAAATGACTAGGACCCAGGAAGTTGACATATTATAGAGTTTTTAATGGACTGGGACTGAAAGATTTCAAGACAAAAACTTGGGATAGGGCAGCTTGAATCAATGGCCATAGAGATCAAATTGATTTGGAAATTGGAAATTGTGTGTAGGATAAGTGTTTGTCTCATTAAAGAACAATCCCTTAAATGGAATGGGAACTCATCTAGGCCTGAAAAATCAGGACACCTTGTACCTTTCTTACCAATTCTTTCCTCCCCCTCCTTTCTTTCTCCTCTATCCTCATTCCATTTCTTCCTTATTCTTCTAGAATACACAGACTAGAAAAAAAAAAAAAACAGATCTCTAGAAGAGCACAATTATAATATCAATTCCAAAAAGCCTGTCCTCCACACACATAGATATAGGCAAATAATTCACACTAAGACCCATGTCTATACTTACAAGAATGTACTTGATGATGTAGACTTGTGTTCAGGCTTGCACAATAGCTCATAGCTACATGCATAAACATATTGCTTAGCAAGCACAGGTTTGTGCATACCTGTACAATTATGCTCCCTAGATAACCTGTGAACCCAAGAAAACACACTCATGCATCTTTATTCACAAACATATATCCACCTAGAGTTAGCCCCCCAGGATTCTGGAACTTGTAGGTGCCTCTTTTCTTTACATCCCAGTTCCCTTAAACCTTTGGGCCAGTCTGGGGAAAAAAAAAATATTTTGCCATCTGAAAATGACAGAGAATGGCCAGTAGTAGGGAAGGTAGAAAGTTATATAGCTGAAAAAAGTTATTTGAAATCAAACCTTCTTCATGGGAGAAATTAGCTGGGGAAAGATACAGGCAGAACTGAGAAAGAAAATCTCAGGAGGGAACAAATATAAGCAATAACAAGAATGCAGATAGAAAGCTGAAAATTCCACCTTTTCCCGGGAAAGAAAACAGAGAAAATACTCCTGGAGAAACAAGGACTATCTAAGAAACACTCACTGCTGTCTAGGCAAGAGGAAGTCTGTGGGGACAGAGGGAGGACTCCTTAGCCATCTACAAAGGACCTATCATATGAAGAGGGTCTACCAAAGCTCTATTCCAACTTATCCTTTTAAATTTTACCAGAAATGACTAAACTCATGGACTTAGCTTCCTATTATGAAGGAGAGGGATGGATGTCTGTCTTCCGGGAGCTCACAGAGAGGTAAAGAGAAAAGCTTTAAGTAACAGAATGAGATAATCATCAATTGATCCACAAACATTAAGTGCTAACAATTCACTTATAATCACTAAACTGGAGCTAAGATACAAAAATAAAGCAATTCCTGCCCTCAGGGAATTTACATTCTATCAGGAAGACAATATGTACATAACTAAGTATCTGCAAAATAGATACAAAGTGATGGAGAGGACTCTGCTAGCATCTGGGAGCAGCAGAAAAGGTTTCAGCTGGAAGTTGCCTCTTGAACTGAGGCTTATAGGAAAGAAGCAGTTCTCGGAGGCAGAGGTGAGGAGGAATGTATGTTGGACATGAGGGATATCATTTTAAGGTGAGTAAATGGAAAAGAGAGTATCAGAGATGAGGAATAGGAAGAAGGTTAAATTGACTGAAACAATATGTACAGAGGAGAGTAAATATGTATTGTCTGGGAAAAACGGATTGGGCCAGGTTGTCAATACCAAGTAGAGGAGCTTATATTTATTCCTAAAGGTAATGGGGAGCCTTTGAAGTTTATTGAGTAGGAGAATCTCATGGTTAGACAAGGAAAATCATTTTGACAGAATAATAAAGAATACTGTCTGGTCAATAATAATAATGATGATAGTTAACATTTTATAGCATGCATAACATTTTATATAGTTGTGATGAAAATACTTTGTATACTCTTTAGAGTGTGAATTATTATCCCCATCTTACAGATGAGAATAATGAGTCTGAGAAGTAGGTGATTTAAGTCACAGAGCTAGTTAGAGACAGAGCCAAGCCTCATACTGAGTGTCCTGATTCCTAATCGAGCTTACTTTCTTCCTGACTTTTATGATTGTGTTAGACCCTGCTTCACATATGCTAGGGGAGTTTGAAGACCAAGTATAGCTTGTGAGGAAGCACATTCAGGGAAAGCATCACAGAGAGAGTTTCATGTGGCCATTCATGGATGGATAGGATTTAGATGGGGTGTTTTGGAGAGGCCCAGGGTAGGGAGCAGAAAGAACAGAGTTAAGAATAATGGAAGTAACATCTTGCTTTTATCTAACAGTATAGTATACAACATGACTTCCTCACAACCAATTTTTGAGGCAGGGAGTTAGCATCCTTCCCATTTGACAGATTTTTTAAAAATGAAAATTCAGTGAGGACTAGTGATGACCTCAAAATCACATAACTATTAATGAGCATCATGTACCTGGAAAGAGTGAATATACTAGCCTGTTTACAACAGTGGATAATAGAGGAGAAGATAATTGTAGAAGGGTAGATTGGGACTTTGTCAGACCTGTTTTTTTCTTTCCTTTCTCCCACATGGCTGGGCACAAAAATGGTGCTCAATATGTACTTGTGGAAGGAATAAATGAATGAATAATCAGAGAATCACATTATTTGGAGCTAGAAGGAACTTTAGTCCAATTTCCTCAGTTTTACAGTTGAAGAAACTAAGCCCAATAGTATTTTGAACCTCTTGAGACCCATAGGGCTGGCCCTGTATAAGAGGAAAAACAAACAAACAAAAAAAAACAGCAGAAGGGCAAAATGTCTCATTGGTACCTTAAGGGGCATACAGTGAATCTGTGTTAAGACAGGGACTAGAACCCAGGTTTCTGATCTTGAAGATCCAAGAATCTGCCCATTAGATGACTTTAGCTCTGTATATTTCCTTCCCTTGCCCCCTCTTCCTCCCTCACTAAAACTCTCTCCTCCTACCCTGAAATATTTGGAGACTGGGGCAAGTCTTTGGTCAGTTAACAGGAGTGAACAATTAAGTTGCACAGTAGTAGAAAGGGAGAAGGAAGGGGGGAAAGAGCTCTCGGCAGTGTTGGGAGTGTGCATGGGAAGATGGATGAACTTTCCCATTTCATCGGCGCCATGGAGCCTACAGTAAATATCAGAGGTAATGATATTGACTTTAAGGTATTACGGCTCCAAATGTCACTTGTGCGCTCTCTCTTTTTTTTAAACAGTCCCGATGATTTGATTTACATTTTTCCTCCTTCTCCTCCCCCTGTCCCTAGAATGGGGGGAGGGGGGGAAGAAACAAGTCAGACTTTGGATTCCCTGTTCTTTTCCTTCCCATGAGCCTGGCAGAATCAAAAAAGGCTCCCATCATGTCATCATTCTCCCACCTCCATACTTCCTCATCCTCATGAATCTTCATGGGTTCCCTAGTGCCAAAAGGACCAAGGCCCAACTCCTTAGCTTGGCATTTAAGGAAAGCCTCTTTCCAAGCTTATTTCTCCTGCTTCCCTCTACAAGATCTCAGGTCCAGTCTCCCTGGCTTTTAGATACACCTCACCTTTCCTCTCACCTGAAAGGTCTAGCCACATGATCCCCATGTCTCCTCTGCCCCTTCTTCCAAAGTTCTGTTTAATAAACATCTCCTTCCAAAGATTTCTCTTACTATCCCAAGTCTTGCAGATCTCCCTGACCTTGTCTTAATTTAATATCAACTGCATGTTCCAATATTTCATAATATAGCATTCTGTGTTCTCTGGATCACAGAACTGTGTGGGTCTTGTCTACTTGACCAAACAATGTGCTTCTTAAGTGCAAAACTAAGCATCCAGAAAACTTCAATAGATGTCTGATTAATGGGAAGCAAAACTCTAGCCATACACAGAGTATAGTGGGTGTTGGGAGCACCCTTTCAGGACTTTGGGGATATAAATGAGGCAGGACAAAATGAAATCCAACTCTATCTAAAGGAATGATCACCATCTTTGAATTTAGGGCCTTAGAAAAACAAGCCCTTCATTTTACAAATGAGGAAACTAAGATCAAGTGGTGAACTGTTTTGCCCAAGATCACACAGCCAATTAGTGATAGAACTTGGATTCAAATGTAGGTCGTCTGCCTCTAAACTTGCTTTTTGCATTTTACTGTTCGCTGATGTGATTCTGATATTCTGGCCACTGAATCAGATCCAAGACTTCTATTGCAGTGGCCACTTTTCTAAACATGGTGTGTAAGTTGAATTGCTTACAATCCCAGCCCCATTTTAAAGGCTTGATTCAATACAAATCAACACATATTTATTGCAAACTTCCAGGCAAATGTGTTTATAATAATAACTGCCAGTGTAAAAAGAATTGGGAAAATGAGGAATTCTGCAAAAGGTTACCTCCAGTATGTGTGCCCTCTCTCCATTCCTTCTCAGCTTTATCTCAAGACACCCAGCAGTATCATAATGCCAGAGCCCTCCTGTTAGGGAGCAAAGTGTTTGATAAAATACACAGGGTGATAGAATCTCAGAGACAGAAGGAAAAGGAAGGGTCATCTAACCCAACCACTTAGTGACTGCAGGAATCCCTTTAATAGCATCCCTGACAGGTGATAATACAGCCTCAACTTCAATACCTTTAGCGAGAGAGAACTCACTACTTCAGGAAGCAGCCTATTGTTAGAAAGCTCTTATAATTAGAAATGTCTTCCTTATTGATCCAAAATCTTTCTCCCTATAACTCCTGCCCATCAGTCCTAATTCTGCCCCCTCACCAGAACCACACAGATCTTTCTTTAAAGTAACAACCCTTCAAATAATTGAAAAAAACAATGATCCGATAAGTCCTCTCTTCTTGAAGAAAAATTTCATCAGATTATCTGACTGCTTTTGAGTTCTTCCACCATGCTGGTCACTTTCCATTCACATGGAGTTTATTATGATATATTTACTCTCCCAGGAAGGTTTCTACTTTGAAAGAAAGGCTTGAAAAGAATGATGTTCTAACGATCAGAAAGTAGTCTCTAATTAATTTTAGACACCACAATACATGGAAGAGGAGACATTTGGGAGGGAAAGAGGCTGGAAGCCTTTCCAGCATCTTTCTTAAACCCAAAGAGTAGCACCATAGATTACAGGAAAGACCACTGGACTAAGAATCAGAACCTTGTTTGCTAGATTTTACTCTTCCCCTGTCTTGCTGTGTGACTTCAGCCAAATTGATTAACCATTCTGGTTCTTAGTTCTCTCATCTTTAAAATGGACATAAGGATGCTTTTGCCTACCTAACTCACAGGGCTGTTGTAATAATCACATCAAAGGAGGAATGTTCAATATTTTATAAGGTCTTTATAAAAAAGCTTCTGTTGTGATTCAGTCTCCCCACCCATCTTTAAGAGCAATCTGTGATGGAAGAAACTGCACAGGAGGAGATCATATCTCCTGACACTCCCTTCTACAAGTTCCCCCAGAAAAAAAAGTGGTTATAGATAGGACTGCTGAACAGCCAAGTCACCGAAATAAATCATCCTTGTAGGAAGATACATACAGAACGGAAGTCAAGGCATTGGTCAGTCACCTGAAGATACAGAGGAAGTAATCTCTCTGCTGCTTCTATTGGTGCTCCCATTTGTGCTAGTGGTGGGGGAGGAGTAGAGGAGAAGGAAACAGAAGAAGGGATGTTTTTAATTTCTTCATACATGCCCTCACACATTGTGTTACATTCCTATTTCCTGGCCTGCCTGTTCCCACTGGGATTCAGTCTCAAAGGTCAAGGGAAAGAGAGAGAGAAGGCCAGACTACAGGGGAGACCCGAGTGTTTAATTATACACAAGTTCACTGCTGCCTGGTGGGGGCAGGGAGACCGGGAGCTGGTCCTATGCAAAGGTCAGGTATTGTGTGGCTTTCTGCAAAATTACAGGAGTAGCGAGTGAGCCAGAGGCCTGACCCCAGAGTCAATATGATGGTGTACAAGTGCATTCTCAGAACTGGCCCGTTCAGGTTAACTCCTCCCTCGCCCTCACCTTCCTTCTAGGGCAGGGACAGCTCTAGATCTGCTCATGGTCTGTTGCAAATGCAGTAGATTCATTGTTGAATTGTCATTCAATTGTTGGATGCCAACAATTAATTTAAACAAGTGATTTATCCAAATGTCTCCCTTTTATCACTGTTCAAGAATCCACAATGGCTCCCTATTGAGTAGGCTCTAAAATGCAAGCTCCTTAGTTTGTCATAAGGCCCTCCATAATCTGATTTTGCTACACTTAAGTCCCATTATCCCTCAACAAATAGCATCTAACCTAAACAGGTCAATCTCTTCCTTGTTCCCCAAACATATCACGTTCTGTCTTTCTTTTAACCCCATCTTTATTTCATTTCCCCTGGCTGGAATGACTTCCCTCTCCTATATAAATCCCACCAATCTTTCTTTGCTTCAGCCCACACTGAGTATACTGAGGTGGGGAAAGAAACAGTTTGCAACCTGGGCATAAAATTTCTACCATAGAAAACACACCAAGTAGATAGATAATAGAGTTGTACATAAGTGTGATCTGAGACTCCGAGACATTCCCATAAGGAAATGCCAACCACAGTAAAATCTAAGAGATATTGTTCACCAGAGAATGACAGGCCAGTTCAGAATATGCACTGATGGCTTGGGAAGTCTGTCTCTGTCCACCCCAAAACAGAACTCCTATAGCCCAATTGCAATATCTTAATCCTCCTTACAGATTATAGTAGAGACAACAATCAAAATGGGAGCTCAGAATGTCTCACTGGTGAAATTGTCCCTCTTTCCCCCTTGTCTAGCTGGTCAAAGAAGGCTCTAGTTATCATCTGTGACTCCCCAAATTGCAATCAGCCAAAATTGGCATGGCCATTGATTTTTGCTTTTGCCATCGTGACCCTGACTTTAGATCCTGGGTTTCCTGGGAAACAAGTCTTTTAAGGGCTGTCATGTGGAAGAGGGATTAGCTCATTCTGCTTGGCCCCAGAAGGCAAAACTAAGAACAATGAGTAGAAGCTGCAAAGAAGCAGATTTCAGCTCAAAGTAAGAAAAATCTTCCTAATGATGAGAGCTACCCAAAGGTGAAATGGGCTGGCTTGAGAGGTATTTGGCTCCCCATATTGAGACCAACTCAGAGCTTGCTGGCAATGTCTTAAAGTAGATTTTGGTCAGGTATGGGCTGGATACAGTGGCCTGGATTTGCAGATGGCTCTCAATACTCCCAATGGTTATATTCATTATGAGGTGCACAGGAACTGAATTCTCTTAAGTTGTGTAGCATTGAAAGTAAATCAGGAGAGATATACCTTTTGGTATGTTTTATAATAAATTTCATCCTTCTTATGGTCTCATATTCATAGGAGAGAAGAACAATTAGCAAATTTCTGAGCTGATATCCTTTTACCTTAAAGACTCTTCAGTGGTTGCAGAAGTTAATACAGTAAAAATTCAGTTATCTAGTATCTTTAGAAAATAATTAAGAGCTAAAAGTGAGGAAAGAACAAGGTACAATGAGCTGAAGTATCTGAGGGGCATTTTTTTCTTGAAGGAAGGGGAGTGGAATGAGTGTATTCAGGGAGCCATGAGATCTCTTACTCTCCAGGTCTTAAAGCAGAAGAGAGATGCAGAGCTCACAGAGACAGAAGAAAATACACACAGAGAAAAAGAGGGGATGAAGAGACAAAGATGTAGGAATGGAGAAAGAGGGAGACACAGAAGCAAGGAAAAAGAAAAACCAAAAAAAAAAAAAAAAAAGCACACAAGAAGGGCAAGAGTTTCATCTCAAGCAAAATCCACACTCAGCAAAGATTCAATATTAGCCACAAATCTTTTTCCTGCCCCAGTGATTTCTTGTGGACATGTGCTAGTTTCCCATGGGGTCTCAGCAAAGAGACAGGCTGAAGGACACTGAAGGGTCCTGGAATACAATGGACTTTTTATTCCCCTTCGTGGACATGGGTCTGACCAGCCAATCTTGTGGCCTGGGACACCCTCATTCTCATCCTACGATGCTGAACTCATTCAAATGAGCCTGCCAGGCCAGAGCAGAGCGGGACATTTGCAAGCCCCAGGATGGGGCAAGAATTGTAAATTCCAAATTACCATGGCTGCCTCCTCTAAGACAGGAACCTTGACCTTCCATGGTGGGCTTGATTGGCAGGCGCTTGCTGCACCCTGACTCGATTAACATTTAAATGCCATTTGGTGTGACTATGAGTGGTGCCTTTGGAACAAACAAATCACAACGGAGATGTCTTCCGGCAGAAATGGTACAGCAGACACCCTACTAATTGGACACCTAATTGAAAATCTTTCCTGATCCCTTGGGGGTCAAGGAGAAGGAGTGGGGCAGTAGAGAGGTTAGGAGGCTTGCTTGGTGGAGGGGTCTGGCCAAGTCCTTCCTTTACCCTTGAGTAAAGTTAAGGTCTTTCTCTCCCTCAAGCTTCTCCCTTCTCTAATCCATTCTATATACCATCACCAGGTTAATTTTCCAAGTCCTTCTATGGAATTCACCCATTGCTCGAAAACCTCCAGTGAGTCATCCTAGCCCACAACAAAGTGGCAGACTGATAATAGGGGCCTTCCACAATATAGTCTCAACTGTCCTCTGATAAATTCAGAATGTAGAGTAAGTGGACAGAGGCGTGATTGAAGTCAATAAGACTTTCTTTTAAATCCTAACTCAGATACTCACTGCGTGAATCTGGGCAAACTATTTAATCTCTCTGAGCCTCAATTTCTTTTCTTTAAAATGGGGATAATAATAGCACCTACCTCACAGAGTTGCTTTGAGGATCAAATAGGGTGATGCACATAGAATGCTTTGCAAAATTGTCACTATTCTCCTACATAACTCTTTTCTTCAATTAGGCTGATCACACTGTTCTCAGGTGAATACCAGATGAATCTCTTCCTCTCCCATCTATGCTTATGTACTGTGGGAGGCAGGAAGGTATGGATACCCTTGAAATCTACCCATTAAAAGTTAGTCCTCTGTGTAGATAGAATCAGAAGATATATGCATGTGGAAATATGAAGAGCATTGGGAAGGTGTTCCCTGGTCAAAAATATCTTTTTTATTATTAGCCTGCCATAGAGCCTCCATTTTCTTCAATAGAATTTTCTTCCTTTAATTTGAGTATGTTCCTTTCCAGAAATGGAAAGATCACCCTGGCTTAGAAAGGTTATACATATAGAAAATAAGTGGTGGAGTTGGAATTTGAACTCAGGTCCTTCTCTTACTCCTGAACTTCATGGTTCATGGGGGCTCTAAATCCAAAGTTGTTTTGACTTATGTGGCCACTGATTCCATGTGTCTTTTATTTGTGGCACTTAGTATTATAAAATAAATGAATAAAAGGAGAGGAAAGGAAAGGAAAAAAAGAGAGAGAGAATGAAGGAGGGACGAAGGAAGAAAAGAAGGAAGGAAGAAAGAGAGGATGAAAGAATGAAGGAGGAAGAAAGAAAAAAGAAAGAGAGAGAAAAAAAGCAAACAAGAAAGAAAAGGAAAGAAGAAAAAAGGAGAAAGGGAAAGGAAAGGAAAGAGAGAGAATGAGGGAGAGAGAAAAAAAAGGAAGGAAGAAAGAAGACAGGAAGGAAGGAAGGAAGGAAGGAAGGAAGGAAGGAAGGAAGGAAGGAAGGAAGGAAGGAAGGAAGGGAGGGGCGGAGGGAGGGAGGGAGGGAAGGAGGCAAAGGACAGAAAGAGGAAGAAAGTGATGACTCAGGAATTCAAGGAGGACCCGGATTCAGATCTTACCTCTGCACTTATGTGACAAAGCCTTCCTGGGTCTCAGTTTGTTCATCTAGACTCTATGGTTCCTGAGGTTCTTTCTAGCCCTAATTCTATGAATGATGGGCTGCTGAAATGAGCAATAAGTATGGCAGAGTAGAAGGAAAATCATAATCTTAGAGGTAAAATTATTCTAGCTAACATTAACATAACACTTTGAGCAGTCCTTCCAATTCTGTGTCTTCTTTGAAAATGGCAATAGAGAACACCAAGTCATCCTACATGACAGCCCTCTCTACCATATCCCTACCTGTTCAGCCAGCTCTTGCTTGAACCCAAGCTAATTTTAGTTATAATCTTCGCCATACAGAAGGAGAAGATCCTGTGAGGAAGAAGGCACACTCCCCATGGGATGGCATTCCTTTTTTTCTAGACTGCCTCTCCTGCAGCACCAAGACAAAAAAGTAGGTAGAGCTCAATCTGGCCAAGTTGAATAGGAGTCAAAACTCACCTTCCAGGATATTTTCCTAAATTAACCCCACTCTAGTGTGATCATTTGAGATATGCCCTCTAAAACCAAGTCTTCAGTTAATGCTATATGTATCATTACCATCCCCCTTTCCTCCTCTGTGTCTAAGCTCTAATTCACCAAATAATTAACCAACAAGCATTTATTAAGTACCCACTCTGCCTGGCATTGTGCTGGTTGCTGGGGAGAGGAAGTTGCGTTCAATCTTATAGCATACATATACATGCATGTTGGTCATTTTCAGTCATGTCCAACATTTCATGATCCCATTTGGGGTTTTCTTGGCAGAGATGCTGAAGTGGTTTGCCATTGACTTTTCCTATTCATTTTTTTTTTAACAGATGAAGAAACTGAGGAAAACAGGATTAAATGGTTTGCCCAGAATCAACTATTAGGAAGTGTCTGAGGTCAGATTTGAACTGAGGTCAGATTTGAACTCAGGTCCTCCTGACTCCAGACCCTCTGATCTATCCACTATGCTCCTAAACTGCTCTGATATAAATACACACACACACACACACACACACACACACACACACACACACACACACACACACTCACCCTTAGGGACATTCAGACTCATGGACATAACATATAAGATCCCGCATGGAGAGACAAACAAATATACATAGACTAGAGGGATTAAAGCACATATGCATGCATACTCAGAAACATAAAGTGTCAATGCAAATATATCTTTAGGTATAAAGATAAGCTCAGAAATCTACATATATATGTATAAAGTTTCAGCACTTTTTCCATTTTATATATATATAGGAAAAAGTTTAAGTCAAAGGAGCCAAGTACAAATTCTGAGTCTTCTACTTTGCAACCTGGACATAATAGATAGACAGCGGACTTGAAATTAAGAGGATCTGAATTAAATTCCTGCTTCAAACTCTTACTTGCTTTTTAATACCAGGCTAATTATTTAAACTTTTTGAGTTTCAGTTTCCTTATCTGTAAAGCATTTCCCTCACTCATTTCCTTATCTGTAAAGCATGGTGAGATCAAATGAAGTAAGGTATGAGTCACCATTATTATTACTGGGTGGTGCAGCGGATAGAGTGCCAGGCCTAGATTAGGGAAGATTTATCTTCTTGACATCAAAGCTGGACTCAGACATTTACTAGTTGTGTGACCTTGGGCAATTCATGTAACCCTGTTTGACTCAGTTTCCTCATTTGTTTAAAAAAAAAAAAAAAAGACTTACGGAAGGAAATAACAAATAGTCCAGTATCTCTGCCAAGAAAACCCCAAATGGGATCACAAAGAATAGGACAAGACTGAAAAATGACTAAACAAAAATGATGATTATTATTGTTGTTACTTGTTGAATCTTGGGCAAATCACTTAATCTGATGAACCTCAATTTTCTTACTTAAAAAATGATACAGTCGGATGAGGGGAACTTTAAGGTTCTTTCCAGCTCTAATTCTGGGAATCACACACACAAACTTACATTCAGAAATTCCTATATGTACAAACACATAGCCAGGTATACACACAAGCACAATCACCTAACTCCACAGATACACACAATTATAACCATACATACCTTAATAAAAGAGTAGCCCACTGTGTATCCCAGTCGGTGATAGAACTGTCAAAAAAAAAAAAAAATCCAAAATGATGCTTTCTTGAAGATATCTCTCTCAGGTAGAATTCTCACTGGGGCCTAAATGCTTTTTTCTTGGCACCCACCACAAACTAAAATTGCAGAAATGATCCAAGTAGCAGAGACAGGCATTTGGCAAACTCCCAAACCCCTATCACAAACTCTATTTGAGAGGAGCAGAGGACAAAGGAGATCTAGGGTCTTTTTTTCACGTGCATCTCTCACAGCACAGGTATTTAGCACGGTTCCTGGCTCATTGGTATTATTTTTTCAGTCATTTCAATCATGTCTGATTCTTTGTGACTCCATTTAGGGTTTTCTTGGCAGATACTGGAGTAGTTTGTCATTGCCTTCTGTGGGTCGTATTACAGATTAGGAAACCAAGCCAAACAGAGTGAAATGACTTGTCTAGGTTCACATAGATAGTAAGTATCTGAGGCTGGATTTTAACTTAGAGAGATGAGACTTCCTGACCTCAAACCCAGTACTTCATTGACTGTACCACCTAGCTGCCCATCCTGACACATAGTAAGTGCTTAATAAATGTTGTTAATTGATTGCTTTTAGAGATTTCTCCACCTCATTCCACCCCTACCCCTGAGTCTGTAAATTGCTATTTCTTCTGGTTAAGAGATTGTGGGAATGAGGTTGGGAGGAGAGAAAGAGACAGATTTAAGACTTAAAACTAAGCAGTAATGCATAGGGTCAACCTTATTTCTACAGATCTCACTAATTTAGGATGGAGGTCATTGCAACATAAGCAGGATGAAGTTAATAAAAGGTACATGTGTTTGCTAAGAAAATTATCTTTTAACCTACTTATCAAATGTTTAAGCTTCCATTTGCAGACAAGCTAAAACCATATTGCATATAAAGGAGTATTATATGTTCTGCAATGGGGAAATGCAGAGTCCTGGATTTAATGTCAGAAAGAACCAGATTCAAATCCTACCTCTTTGCTGAGCTGTGTGATTCCCAATCAGGGGTGACTTGATTTACCTGAATACCAGGCAATTCCCTAGGTTTTATCTACTAATTCACAAAGGAGTTGCCCAACATTTATGAAATTACAGATACTTTTCTATTCCTCTGCTCATTCAAATAGCCTTCCCCCTCATTCTGACCTCTCCTTGGCATCATCTGATCCTGCTGAGGCTCTCTTTCAAGTGGATATGTTGGAAAATAATTAGAATCACAGAACTGTTCAATGTGAAAGAGTTTGTTTGAGACCAGACCTGACTCAGGCCAGTCCACTTGTTCAGGTTCAGGAGTGGAATGAAATGAGACACTGATAGACCATGTAACATTTGAGAAAAGAGGGCTGTTTTTTTTTTTAAAAACAATTGCATGAAAAGGTTATTCAGCAAGGAAACGGAGTTGGTTAGGTTGGGCACAATTTCCTTGACCCTTAATTTGCCAGTGGTTCAAAGTCTTGACTCTTTTCCTTCATATCTAACTAGTCACCAATTCTTATTGAATTTTCTGTTATTATATTTCTTCCAATCTTTCCATAGAGCCAAAACAATCTACTCACAGTCACTGAATGTGATCTTCACCTTTTCACCTTTACTTATCTTGTTCTCCAATCTAGTATGCTTTTCTTCCCTTCTCCTTATGGTAGCTGACATTTGTATAGTACTTCAAGGTTTGCAAAGCTCTTTACTAATGACTTTGCCTCATTTGATCCTCATGACAACCTTGGAAGCTAGGTACTATTTATCCCCATTTTATAGATGAAAAAAACTGGTTAAGAGAGGATAAATGATTTGCCTGAGGTCACAATCTACTAAGTGACAAATCTGAATTCAGGTCTTCTTGACTCTAGGTACACCTAGATGAAGGTTGATTGATTATTATATCTGATAGTGGGGGAAGGAAGGGTGGCACTTAAAAAAAAATCGACTAACAAAATTTTCCCTCTCACCTTCATTGAAAAATGAAATAAAACTAAAATGCTTACAACAAAAATACACAGTCAAGCAAAACAAATTCCCACATCAACCATGACCAAAAACAGCATGTTTCATTCTTCATTTTTAATCCAGGTGGGCAGCATTTTCATCACCAGTCCTCTAGAATCATGGCTTATCATTGCACTCACTGATGAGAGGAGTTCAGTTTTTCAAAGTTGCTTGTGGCACTTTATTGTTAAAAACACACACACACATGCAATACTATTAATCCAATGATAGTCATCTAGACAATATACATTCTTCCCAGAGGTGGTGTGATATGATAGGAATATCTCTGGATTTGGGAGTGAGAACTGGACTGAATGAAATTCAAGTCCCAACATTTGCTGGCTATGTGATTATATATTGCCTGTTCACATCTCTGAATATCAGGTCTCTCCCTTGTAAAACAGAGATACAACTTGCATGGTAGCAGAGTTATAGAGAAAACACTCTGTGACCATGAAGCACAATCTAAATGGGAGCTATTGCTGTAATCTTACTCACTGGGACATTTTCGAGGATGGCAGGAGGTAGTGGGCAATGGCAGCATTTGGTGAAAGTTGCTTCTTTGTGCCTAATCGATGGTGTAGATGGACCTAGCTTCTGCATGGGAAATCAGTTCTTGGAAGTAAGGTTGAAGGAGTTGAGGAAGAGAACAGAATTGGGAAATATGGATAAGAGAGGGGGTGTAATAGGCCAAGTAGATCATAGATGTACATGAGAGCAGTTATGGAGTTTGGGGTAAGGAAGAAGTCCAGCGAGAGACCAAAGCAGCCAACCAGAGGAGAGGAATAATGGGGGAAAGGAAGGAGGGAAGACTGGTTTCCTTGGAGAGGAGGCAGTATGTACATAATGTGTATAAATGTATATAATAATCATTAGCAGCATTCAGCCGTCTGCCGCTGGTTTGCAAGATAAATTGCATTAATCAACACGATGCCTTCAGAACTTTTGGCGAGTCGTTTGTTATGCTAATTGGGCCACTTAAAGTAAACTGTCAATGCTTCCGGATCTTAGGCTGTTGAGACAATTACAGGCATATGCAAGCCCCTCCCTCCCAACTCCCTCTCCCCCTCGCCACTACCTTTTCTTTTAAAATATAATATTAATGAGTGGAGAGATGCTAATTACCTGGCCAAAAATAAAACCCTGAGTGAAGAAGGGGGAGAGAGGAGGGCGAAAAAGAGTAGGAAATTCAGAGGGGATGTCAGTCACCTTGAGGGAAGTGGATTATGGTTCCTTAGAGGTGAAGGCAAGGAGGTCACAGGAAAAGAGTGGTTGGACATTTCTTGATTTCATTCCCCCTTCTCCTTCACGCTTTCCCAAGTATAGAGTCACTCAAGACAATTTAGTGCCAGATTATCAAGGACCTTAAATTCTAGGCTTAAATGAAAGAATTGGGGAGGGCGGCTGGGTTTAGTGTGGGAAAGAAAATACTTAGATGGAAGCACCTGAGAGTGGTCTTCAAGTGTTTATCAGGATGTTACATGGAACAAAAAATAGATACTCTGCCTGATTCCCACAGGTTAGTACCAGAAGGGAGGGGTGGAAGGGGAGAAGACATAAATTGGGACTTGAGTTAAAGATAAATTCCCAACTGAGCTGGTGGAAAGGGGCAAACAGCTTCCCCTTCACCAGCAGTTTTCAAGCCAAGGCTGAGTGGTCATTTGTCAGATATTTTTGATCAGGTGTCATTTGGATTAGATGGCTTCTGAGGTCCCTCTCAATTCAGATTGTGATTGGTTGATTGATAATAATAGGGAATCATTGATGATTTTTGAAAACTTGAGTCATATATAAAGATTATCCTGACAATTTTGTGAAAGATGGATTCGAGCAAGGGAAGGTATTGCTTGAGCACCTTCTGTGGGCTCGATTTTCTGAAAATCACTAAAAAAAAAAATAGAAATGGGGAAAGGAACCCTTAAGTATTCACCTAGGCACTTTTCTCAACATCTTACTAAAGTTATCTCATTTGATTCTCACTACAACTCTGATAGGTAGGCACTATTGTTATCCCCATTTTCCAGTTGCAGAAACTAAGACAGACAGAGGTCAAATGCCTTGCCCTAGGTCACCCAACTAGCTACTAGGCTAAATCTGAATTCAGGTCTTTGTCTTTGGGAAAGTTATAATTTAATTGGAAAGAAACTGTACCTACCAGTAAAAGATAGCATTCGAGCAGTTTTTAAGACACACAGTAACAAGTAAATGATTCAGTCCTTGATAAATACTGGCAGGCAAGCTCTAGGGAGGATAAATTAAGGGAAGATCAGAAGACTGCTTGGTTGTACTTTTATGTGTGATCTCTAAGGAAGCAATGAGCAGGACTAGAGACACTTCAGGTTGGAAGCATGGTATCAGCAATATCATGGAGCTAGGGTTGAATGACTCCTACCTGTGTGATAGGAGAAGAGTTTTGCAGAATTCAAGCTGGAAAGTATTAGAAATCATCTAATATGTTAACTAATATACTATCATCCTTTCCCAGGCTGGAACCCATTCTACAACATTTCTGACAAGTGGTGGTCCATGAACTTTTCCAGGATTGGTAAAATTCACTACCTCTTAAAGCACCTATTCTGCCATTGGCCATTTGTCATTATTAGAAGCTTCTTATAGTAATCTAAATTTTCTTCCCCATAACTTCCACTAGACCTTATTCTGTACCTAGTACCAAACAAAAGAAGCTTTTTATTTCTGGCCTCTAACTTTTTAAATTCTTGAAATCAGGTATTATCTCTTCCTCAAGCCATCTCTTTTGCAGGCTAAATGTCTCTAATTTTGTCAGTTTATCTCCAAGGGCCATGGCATACCAGACCCTTTAGGTGGCTTTCTAGACTGACAGCAGCTTTCTTTCTCTACCACTACTTAGCCATGTGGCCTTTGGCTACTTCTCCAGGCATCCATACAGGTAGATTTAATTCTCATAGATTTTGTTACTCACAACGATTGCTTAGACTGTATAGCTATTATACAAGTGTTATCATTTGTATTAAAAGGGACCCATGTAGGAATGTGAATGGCCTAGTGTAGCCCATCCCCACTGCTCTAAAAGCTCAAGTCTGAAATCCTACAGACAGTAATTTGGGGGCAATGCCTTTATTTTGATATATGCTATTGCTTCGACTGCCTTTTCTACAGCTAGGTAGGTAATGTAGACAGGTCACTTCACTTTCCAAGACTAAATCATGGAATCACAATCAGAAATGAGCGACCTGGAAGGTCTAGGCCAGTCTGACCAGGATTCTTCTCTACAATATTCCTGACAAGTAATCCCCCAGCCTCTCCTTAAAATCCCCCAGTAAATCCCTACCTTCCAAGGCAACACCAGGTGCTTTGAGATAGTTCTGCTTGTAAAGAAGTCTCATTACTCCAAACCTTAGTTTTCTTTTTTATATTTTCTATACATCACTCCTAATTCTTTTCCCATTGTAGTCAACTAGAATAAATCTAATATCTGCCTTCCACAAGGCATCCATGAAAACAGCTATCATGTTACATTCTGTCTTCTCTTATCCAAAACACCAATTCCTTCACCTTATTCTTTTATGGAATGGGTAGGTAGGTAGGTCAATGGATAGAGGATGGGATTGGGAGTCAGGAATGCTCATCTTCCTGAGTTCAAACCCAGCCTCAAATACTTATTGGCTGTGTGTGACCCTGAATATGTCACTTAACCCCATTTTTCACCTTTTTCTCATCTGTAAAATGAGCTGGAGAAGGAAATGGAGAAGTATTTCTACCATGAAAACTCCAAATGGAGTTTTCTGAAGAATCTGAAACGGAACAACAAAGTTCTTTACTATTCTGGTTGGTCTGTTGGTACTTCTAGTTTATCACCATCTTTCCTCAAATGGGATGTTCTGAACTAAGCACAGTACTCCAATTTAATAAGGCCCCTTTGTTCTGGACACTACATACTTCTTTCAAAGTAGTCTAAGATCACCATTGTTTTGTTTTGCTTTCCTACAAGGTGCTAAGTCTATTGAGGCAGAGATAGTTCATCTATGTTTCTATGATTAATGATTCTTTGATCTTTGATTCTATAGCCTATGATTCTATTGCCTAAGACTCTACAGCTTATCAGAGAGAGGAGTAGTATAGTAGCCTATAAGCCTACAGACCTGGCCCCATAGATTCACAGGATGCTAGAAATAGATAGAAGACTCTTAGACATCATTTAGTCCAAACCCTTAATTTTCCAGATAATGAATTTGAAGCTCAGAGAAGATGGTGGGCAGTGCACTTGAAGTCACTCAGATAGGAAGTGCAAGCTGAGATTCAAACCCAAGTGTTTTTGCTTGTTTTTTTCAATTTCAAGTCCTATGCTTTTTCTTTAGAGGGTGCTATCTACATATAAAGCCATGCATTTGTCCAGAAGACACCCAAATTCACATGGCCCATCAGCAGGTAGTATTTGCTGAAATCACCTCCCTGGTTACCAAAGAGCAAGCCCAGCAGCATCAGAAGGCAGTATTGGCCAATGTCAAACCATTAATCATCTCTTAGCTGGACTTGGGTGCCCCTGTCACTTGTCACTTTGAGATGCATGCAAATCACTCGCTGGCTAGTGTTCACAGCCTGACATTTCCCAAGCTGATGTGGGATCAACCTGGAAATGACAGCCTAGTCTCTTTTTGCATGACATGCAGGGAAAATAGCAGAGATCCCAAAACATAGGCAGAGATCATAGAATCATTGATTTCAGATATATTGATCGCAGAAACATAGATCAAAAAGCCATATAGATTAGAGAGTGCAGATCTATCTATCAGAGAATTATAGATCATAGTCACAGGTTGTAGTAAATAAACACATAAATCATAGTCTCAAAGGTTGCTCAGCTATATCTTAAAGAATTATGGATCATAGGCATAGAGTATATAATCATATAGCATCGATTATGGATCACAGCACACAGATATATAGCTCAGAAAATCATAAATTGTAGATATCAAGTCACAAAGTTCTATATATACATATATATAATCATGGGTCATAGAATCATGGATTATGAAATCATGGATTGGGAATCACTGATTTTAGAATCACAAATGGAAGATCTTTGTGCTGAGTATCATTGAATCATTGTAATCAAGGCTATAATTCAAGAGCTAAAAACTTCTACTTCCAGACAGATGAATATTTCATCTTCCCAGAAGATATGCTTTCTTTCTGATGATTGGCAGAATACCAACAAGATCTACTAATAGTGAGGCAGTTCTTCACTATGTCTGACCATAATCTCTCTTGTTTTAGTACCTATCCCCTTCTTCAGTCTTCAGGACTAAAAAACTTTAATCAGATTATGTCTACTTTAAAATAGAATTTGTTCTTTGATCTTTTGTAAATACTGAATGACTTAGTACAGGATGTAGAAAAGGAATATTCCATGACATATTTACAGAATACTTTCCTGAGATGAAAGCTAAAGATCAATCCAGTCATCTCTTGACTTTTCCCTTCCTTTACCATAATGAAGCTTCTCCTCCCTGCCCTTTCTCCTCCAAATCTTACCTTCCTGCCTAAACTTCTGGCTTATCTTCCTTAGAGGCAGTGGGTAGTACAGTGGTGAGAGTTGGATTTAGAGTCAGGGAGATCTGACTAGAAAATTAGATGCTTTGTGATGCTGGGTAAGTCATTTAACCTCTCTCCACCTCAGTTTCATCATCTATAAAATAGGAACAACAGTAGCATTTACCTCACCAGGTTGTTGTGAGATCAAATAAAATAATAATATATGTAAACTACTTTGTGAATCTCAAAGCCTACTTTGTGAATCTCAAAGCCTTATATACATGCTAGTTATAATTATCATTATAATTCATCTCTTTTGGACCTTCCTCAGCTGCCATATGTATTAATATGAATAAAAAACAGTAAAATAAAATGTAGTGATAGAACAAAAAGTAGTCCCCCAAAAGGGTTCTGACCTATAAGCAGGGCTTGACTGCTGCAGCAGACTCCAATAGATTAGGAGAGATTGAATGATCAGAATGTAAAGAAGGAAATGAGGACCAAGGTGGGAGTGTCAAGGACACTACTTTTTCTGCCCTAATGGAAAAATGGTGGAAGACATGTTTAATTTCTGTGCATTTGAGTGACTTATAGGGGTCCAGGGAATGGTGAAAGTAAGGAGAAAGTAAGCTTTTAATTTATCTCAGCTTGAAAGAGTTTTGGAAACCATGTAATCCATCTTGATTTCACAGATGAGGAAATTGAGGTCCAGACAGATAACTTACCCAAGTTCATATGGTAACAGAGCCAAGACTTACTTCAATTAGGAGGAATTCTTTTCTATTCCCTGAACACATATGTTCATTCTTTCCTCCAAATCTTTACTCACAGCATTTTCCCACATTTAAAATGAATCTGTTCTTTTCATCTTCTTTTAAGACTCCTACCATCCTTCGGGGAGGTTCTACCTCCATTAATCTGCCGTTTCTTTGATTTCCTTCAGTGCTCAGAGTCTTAAGTCATATAGAATTGGAGAATAAATTGGAGGGGATCTCAAAGTCACTTCATACATGATCAAGAGTTCTCTCCACAACATATTCAACATGGTCATACTTCCTTTACTTGAAGACCTCAATAAAGGGAGCCCACTACTTCCTGAGGAAGGCCATTCCAGTTTTTAATAACTCTAGTTGTTAAGAAGCTCTTTTTCTTCAACTGTTTCTCATTTGGTACAATCTCAAGACTCTTTGCCATATCCATAGTTTCCAGCTTATCAATGTTCTTTCTAAAATGTAGAACCAGAATTCAGCCCAAAACTCCAGGGGTAGTCTAGCAAGGGAAAAGTGCAACAAGATTCTGAACTTGCCAATTCTGTACACCATGCCTCATTTAATGCAGTCTAAGCATTCACTAGGTTAATGGCCATTATATTATACTATTGACTCACTGAATATAGAGTCAGAAAGCACCCCAGATTTTTTCAGCTGATTTTGATACCTAAGAATAATACTTGACTTGATATATTTTAATAGATATAACCTATTGTTTAGTCTAATAATTATCTTTGGATCCTGACTAATTTTCAAGTGATAGTCATCCTTCTCAGCATTCTGTTTTTTGCAAACTTGAGGGGCTTGCCATCAATACCTTTACCTAAAATAGTGACAAAAATATTAAACAAAATTTCATGAAAAGATCCTCAGGGGTCTACACTAGAGATTTCCTACTAAGTTTATATTGAATCACTAATGACCACTCTTTGGGTTTTAGCATTCAAGCTATTCACAGCTCAAAAGCTATGTAATCATATTATCGTGTTAGCCCACCTTTTTCCTTCTTTGCCACAAAAAAATGTCATGAGAGACAAAATGATTTTCTAAAAGCTAAGTAAACTTTATCTGTAGCATTTATACAAATCAAAACTCTAGTAACAATGTCAAAAAAAAAAAAAAGTCATTCTGGCAAGATTTGTTCTTGATGAAGCCATGCTGACTCTTTATGATTATTGCTTCATTTTCTAGATTTCTATTCACTATCCCTTTAACAAAATGTCGTTAAGTTTTCCAGTAAGTCAAAAAATTGTCTGCTACTGTCTGATATTAATATCTCTTTTCTATTGTAAAGATGCTTCTCTATGGCAGAGAAAACAAAAGAGTTGAGTTGCCCTTCCTTCTCTCCATTGTAATCATCATATTTACCCTAAGCAGGAAACTATTTCCTTCTTTGAACCTCTTCTTTTTGCCAACGTAGTTTTATTTTTAAAACTACATTATTATTTGGAAAAATGAATACAAGGGATAATATTATAAAAAAATAAATATATATAAAAAATAAATTTAAAAAATTTTAAAAAAACTACATTATTACCTGCAATTCATTTTATGGTCTTATAGTATCATACCATACTTTGGTATTTATCTTCTATTACCTTCCCTTACTTACATTGTCTACAGATTTTTTTAAATTTAAGACAGTTGATGAATTCTCTGTACATTTATAGTGATCTCTTTAAATTTCATTTTTTCCTCATAAGAATTGTTTCTCTTTGAAATTCTGAAAACACATTATGAAAATTTTCCATCTCTTTCCTGTAAAATTTTAATTCATAGGTGGAATGGTCCTATTTATTGCATTTCTGGCTGCTCTCCCAAAATCTAGAAGACTTGTCTGATAATTCTCAGATTAACTTCTCCTCTATCAAAAATTCTAAGATGAAGTGGTGACATCTCAATCCCTAGCCATAAGGTTCTTATAATTTCTACCCCAACAGTTTATTCTTGCTAACGAGAATCAGATCTTCCATCATTGATTTGAAGGATGAAATTATCAAGGCAACTCAGGAAATTATTGGTCACTCTGCTGTGAGCACAAAGAAAAGTTCATCAAATGTCTAGATAATTGAGATACTCTACCAGTATTATATCATGTCACTGTTGTGATTTGCTTCCCAAAGTGAAAATTTCTACCCAAGTGTTCTGTAATAGTCCAATGGCAATATTGCTCATGTTTCAACTTTTGATTATCTTCATCCATTGTCATCCACTATGCTAGCCCACTCTCATTCCTGGATTTCATCACATGATTTTACCTCCTATAAAATTAAATCAATCAAAAAGGATTTATAAAGTACTTACTATATGCCAGGAATTATTCTAATCAATGGGGATATATAGAAGGGTAAAAATAAACACAGCCTCAAAGGAACAGACTCTCTGAAGGGGGTGACAGCATGTTAATATATACATAAATAATATATACACACATATGTCTATGTAAATGCACGTATATACAAAATTATATATACAAAGCAAATACAAAGTCACTGGATGGAGAAGGACTCTAGAAGTTGAAGAGAAGGAAATCTCTTTGGCAGCCAAGTGGAGGAAGGTTTGGAGAAGGGAGAAGACTTATAGCAGAGAGGCTGTTAGTCCACAAAAGGTGATAAAGGCTGGAACTAAGGTGAATATGTGAGTGTGTAAATAGAAACTAAGAGACAGATAAGAAAAATGTGAAAATAGAAATGACAAGAAATGCCCCTGTCATAATTACCTGAATTCACCTCCCCTTTTTCTCCCTGAACCCATGCATTGTTGCAATAACTACTAAAATATTCCTTCATACTCAGTGGGTGGACTCTGACAGAGTCTAGATTCCTCTTGATCCCTCTTCTACTCCAGTAAAGCAAAGAGGAAAAAAATCAACAAGGGAGTATTGGTTTCTGATTTGTAATGACCAAAATAAAGACTGATTCAGAGTAAGAGAGAGACAGAATGAAAGAATGCCAGAAGGATGGGAAGGGAACTTATTTTCTAAAATTAAAAAATAAAACCCCAAACTCTAAGCCTGGAGATCTAGCAAAAGTCACACAGTTTATTAGCAGCAGAGATGGAGCTACTAATTATCCAGGCCTCTGGTCATCCAATCCTGGTCTCCTTCTATTAAAGGTAATTCCTTTCACAGAGAGAGACAAGGAGAAAGCTAGAGAAGCAGAAGGAGAGCTAGAGACAGTAAAAAGAAAGGAGACAGAAAGAAATCAGTGACAGTGAGAAAAAAAGCTAAGGAGAAAGAGAGAGATAATGTAAAAGTTAATCAGAGAAAGACCTTCTATATTGATGCAAACCACCAACTTAATGAACAACTGTCCTCTCTATATATATGTGGAGAGTGGATCTGTGAATATAACTAAAAAGAAAAGTTCCTAGGACTTCATTCTCCACAAAACTTGGAGCTATGAGAGCATTGTTATTTGGGGAAAATAGTAATTAATAAGATAGCTAACATTTTTATAGCATTTGCTATATGCCAATCACTGTGCTAAGCACTTTCCAATTATTATCTCACTTGATGCTCACAACTCTGGGAAGTAAGCACTATTATTTTCCTCATTTTACAGATGAGGAAACTGAAGAAAACAGAAATTAAGCGTCTTGCCCCAGAATCACACAGCTACAAAATATCTGAAACCTGGTTTGAACTGGGGTCTTCCTAACTCCTGAACAAAGGTTCTTAATCCTTTTTTGTGCAATGGATCTCATCCATGTTGAAGCATTACTGTTATGGCGTCTCCAAACCCAAGGGTCCCTGCAGAATCTAGACAATCACTCC
This sequence comes from Sminthopsis crassicaudata, assembly GCF_048593235.1. Lineage (NCBI taxonomy): Eukaryota > Metazoa > Chordata > Mammalia > Dasyuromorphia > Dasyuridae > Sminthopsis > Sminthopsis crassicaudata. The sequence continues at coordinate 354,549,291 of NC_133617.1, read as the reverse complement.
CATGTTGAGTTCAGAAGCTTCCCAAACATCCAACCTGTATCACATCTTTTTCCTGCCCAGTACGATTCTATCACAGTCCCTAGAGAGCTGTATGCATTGGGAGGGGTAGGGTGGAAAAAATCTGTAGGAAACTCCATCCAGTAGATTGTATGGAATATTGAAGTTTTACCCCCTGCATTGTGAATTCTAAAGCAACATGATGTCTAGTCTCAATATTCTGTGAATATTGAGGTGATTTTATTATAATTCCCCTGCAGTCTGAATGTAGCCATTTGTATATGTGGGCAGATGATTCTACAACTTGATTCCTTCTTATTTATATTGACTTTATGTCTTGTGTCTCATTTTTACACTGATTTTATTTTATGTAACTCTTTTTGCCATTAGATTGGTGGTTTGCATGATCTACAAGTAGAGAATTTTGCATTAATGAAAGTTCCAGTCACAATTAGCAAAACTGAGTGACCTATACAGCCCACATTGAGTATGGGAAAAGTAGCAAGGGGCTCTCTCTGGAACTAGAGTTCTTTGAATTGTCAGGGGCCCACTTAGAGTGATAATTAAGTGTTTTAGTTTAATGACATGGATTTCAGAGTATTTAAGTTATCATGGCTGAAAAGGCTCAATGCTGAGCTAGCTACAGGCTACATACATAACCTCTGGCTTGGATAGCCTCCTCTCAGGATTACGACAGGCATATGGTTCATGTAATTCACAGGAGGAACTAGAAACAAGGCAACTCTAGGTAGGGAAAATCTTTTGCAGTTAGGCTTTCTAGGGAAATAAAGATTAGGATGGGGGTTCATAATCCTTTTTTATTTTTATTTTTATTTATTTATTTTTTGTCTCTTGGACCTATTTCCCCTTAGCAATCTGGTGAATCCTTGAACCCATTATCAGAATCAGGTTTTTAAATACATAAAATAAATGCATATATTTACAAATGAAACCAATCAATTTTTTTTAAAAAGGTTGTGGATTCCAGGTTAAAACTTCTTGCCTTGGTGATGGGCTAGAGAGGGACAGAGAAGGTGGGTAGCCCTTGGCTCCGAATTGGAGTTTCTAGCACTGGACACTGAGGCTGGGTGTTCTGAGATGAACTAGTAGCTTTAAGAGAAGTGGATAGGAGGGAAGTGGGGGTATCACCTTAGAGCTAAGATCAGTAGCAAAGCATCCTTGGCCCAAGCATTATTCCCCTTTCCATTACTCCTAGCTAAAAGCAGAGACTAGGCCTTAGCACCTACAGCACTTGAGCTCTCTGACAGCCCTCCTTAGCCAAGCTGGTAGGGGGCCATGGCTACTAATGAGGCGTGCTTGGCCAACCGATCCACGTAGGAGTTCTGTCCCAGTTTCTGCAGATGCGGCTGGGCAGGTAACACACATTTAATTACCATTAATTAAAAAACTGATTTTTCCAAATGGCTTCTTTCCCAGGGAACTTCATGGCCTAACCTTCCACTAAGGCAACTTCAGGGGACTCTGAGCAGAGGGAACTTTTAGATCAGTTGACAACCTCTGTGGTATTGATGAGGGGTGGCCCTGCCCCCAAATAGCTTTCTGGTCAAAAATGTCTAAAATTTTATTATTACGCATTTTTCTTTTTTTTTTTTTTTAAGTTAAAACTCACTCTCTCTGGGTCCTTTTAAAATTTAAACACATTTAGTTCCTAATAACTTGATGTGAATATATTAGCTATTTACTTCCTTGACAAGAGGAATGTTGGGGCAGAATGACTGGGTATATTGAGTAGAAGAGAGGATGTTAAATAGAAGTACATAAAAAGAAAAGAGGAAGGTTACTAATGAAGTAGGTAACATAGTAGAGCCATTCAAATCTAGCACCTGATATGTACAAACTGTGGGACCCTGGACAAGTTGGACATCTGTCCAACTTAATTTCTTCAACTATTCAGTGGATATTAATGGCATCTATCTCCCAGGATTGTTATGAAGATCAAATGAAAAAATATTAGTAAAGTACACATTACAGTGCCTGGCACATAGCAAGTGCTTAATAAATGCTTGTTTCCTCCCTTCATCTTTTTGTCTGGATCAGTTTTGTTTCCAAGAAATGCTGAAATCTAAGAGTGATCCCAAATGTCAGTAAAATGCCTTTATGTGAGGCTTCAGGACGAAATAACAGAAAATATGAAGGGATTTACCTCCTTCTGGGCATTTTTAAGAAGAGGATTAGGAATCACCACCCTTGGAATGGATTTAGGGAGATCTGGCCTAGGGCAAGGTTGGAGAAAGGAAAAGGAGGCAGAGTTGCCTGGTGGATCTGATGATTGCAATTTCTACAACTTCCTATTCATAACATCAAATGAGGGGGAAAGCAATTCAATTTCAATTAGTTATTGATTAATAAGGTGTTTGTAAGAACTTCCATCCTTGAAGACTCTTTAATATGCCTGAACATCAGCTTTTTCCTGGAAAAGAAAAACAAAGAACAAAATAAGGTGCTTGTCTCACCCAATACCTTGGTTCTTCTCCCTGACCTACCCATATTCTTCTGTGTGGTCTCTTCCCATCCTTGCCCTAGTCTCAGCCCTGAAATTTTCCCTACAATACATACAATCTGTCTATTGGGGAGAGATGCATCTATTAGACTTGTGAACAAGTTACATTTTGAGGAAACGCTTTCCTTCCCCTCTCAAAATCCCTGAAGTTCGGGCCATGGAAGGTACCCTATAAGAATTCCAATTCTCAGTTAAGTAGGCAAGATATACACAAAGTGAACAGCCAAGTAAGACAGTGTATTGTCTGTACTACACTGCTTTGAGAGTTCAGGAAAAGGAGAGCTCTGAGGGGGATTGCAATCATGGAAGGCTTCCTGGAAGAGGTAGAATGAAAACAGGGATTAGAACATCAACCCCCTAACTCATAGTCTAGTTCAAGGACAAGAATCACACTCGTGAAATAAGTGTGAAAATGGCAGAGGACAGATTCTGTTTAGACACTAGAGTCTGTGCTTATATCTGGTTCATATTCATAAATACTATAGGAGGCCAGAGAAGGAAAGAATTAATTGTGAAGCAAATAGACTTCAATGCTTTCAGGTCCTTTGATCTCATCTTTACTCTTGGCCTTGGCTAAGAATCTGAGGACAACTCTCATTCTCTAAATTCTTCCATTGATGATTCCCAGGGTTAATTCTCCTCATATCGCTTTCCCCTCCCCCCTTCCCACAATAAACACATACCTAATATTACCAAAGTTCTATAGCAGTAGTCCAATTAAGCAGTTTCTGTATTTGACATGGAGAGAGTATAAACCAGGAGGTGTCTGGAGAAAGTAGAGGAAAAGTGGCCCAGATTTCTCAGGGCAAAAGGATCCCAATAGGCCTATGGAGTTACTGTTTCTGGCTTCTCTAATAGAAAGATGGTGTCTCTCCTTCTCATTGTTCATATTCACTGACTGTCTCCTGAATGTCTAGCCCAGTCCTAGAAACTATGGAAAAGGCAGCAGATTTCAGTCTCTCTTCAAGAAGTTCTAATTTGCCTGAGAATCCCAGACTCATATTCATGTAAGGCACCCTTTCTCATCTGGACATTTTATTTATTGAAAGGGGAAGAAAAAGAAATATTTGCGTGAGAAAAGCAGCCTTTCAAGAGAAAATACTAAGTGGATGATAGAGAAAGCAAGACCTTAGAGGGAAAAGTACTTAGTGAATGGAAAGATGAGTGAAGGTTTTTGTTTCCCTGCAGCTCATTTACATGAGGTGGGCTTTAGGATAGATATCTAAGAAAGCTTCATAATTGGTTCTTTTTGATAACTCTGATATGATAGTCAAAGCTCATATTGCATTCTTCTGACATGATAGTAACTGTCAATCAACACTACTGTAACTAGCCATAATGTATCTGACAGAATTGTGAATTCTGGGAATTTGGGCTTCTTACCCTGACTTAAAAATGAGACACTTGATACCAAAGCCAGAGACCCTGCTTTTTGGTTGGAGTCAGTGAAGCTACAGAAAATGAAAGCCTAATGCAAGAGACAGCAACTGGGTGGCTTAGTGGATAGAGTACTAGGTCTGGAGTCAGAAACAAACAAACAAACAAATAAAAAACCCCACAATCATCATATGGTAGAACCTTTTAGTAATAAGACAACTTAGTTAACTGGTCCTCTACTAACAAACATACAGTCCATACCATGACCTGGGCATCAGTATTATTGGGTAGAACCTACTATAAATTATATTCTACTAGATAGTTTTCTAGAGCCCTGGATTATTTCTACATTCTGGCGGTACACTGTAAGGCTTCAGAATTACTGTTTAAAACATTGATTACTCCCAGGAAAAGAGAATACATAACTCTAAGGAGACCCAAGTCTCTTTACTTAGCTTCTTGCTTTCCTCTCCCTAGATCTATCCCTGAAGCATCCAACCAGCATCTCCAAATGGCCTATTGATTTTTGTCTGAGGGAAGTCATAAGGGCTGCCTGAAGTGATCCAAGAATGTTGAATGGGGGTGTCACTGGTGCTTTTTACAACACTACCTCATAATCTGCAATGTCATGCAGGAGAGACAGATGGTAGACCTGTGGGTGGGAATTTTGTTTTCAATCAACCAGCATTTACTAAGTACCTACCCTGTGTCCAGACCTTTGCTGGATTATGCTGTGTAGAAAGACAGGAAAATGAGAATTACATAACCAAAGAATTTCAGTTGGACTAACTAGTCCAGCAGAATCTGAAAAAGAATCATCCCTATAACATACCTGACAAATAGTCATCTAATCTTTTTTTTAAAGACATACAATCAGTCTACTGCCTGCTGAGATAACCCATTCTACATTTGGATACTTCTAGTTGTTGGGAAGCTTTTCATGACAACAAATCTAAATCTGCCTCTTTGCAGCTTCCATCATTCATGACTCCCAGTTCTTACCTCTGAGGCTTACGATGAACAAAGTTGATTTTTCCTCCATATGCTAGCCCTTCACCTAAATGAATACAGGAATTACTGCCTGCCTACACACCACACACACACACACACACACACACACACACCCCAAGGTCTCTATATGAACCTCCTCCGTCTTAGTTGTACTCTGCATGTCCAGTTCATAAATGCCCTTCTCAAGATGTAAAGCCCAGAACTGAACACAATACTCTCCTCCTTCAGTGCAGCCTCTTGTGAAAAGGATGTCCTTCTTGCCAAGTCCAGCCTTCTCTTCTTGTGCTCTTGATGACATTCCTTACTGTCTTATCCATCTGATTGTCGACACCACCATCTCTTCAACTCAGTACTCTCTGATCTTCAATAATCACTCCCTATCTACTGGTTCAAGGCAATACTAGGTGGTAAAAATGTATCCACTGGACCTGAAGTCAGGAAGACTGAGACATTTTCTAGCTGAGTGATGCTGGGTGAGTCACTTCACCCTGTTTGCCTTAGTTTCCTCATCTGCAAAATGAGGTAGAAAAGGAAATGGCAAATCACTCTATGAGTTTTGCCAAGAAACCCCCAAATAGGAGTCATAAAGAGCTGGATTTTACTGAACAATAACTGAATCGTTCATTTCCTATTCCACATAAACATGCCAAATTCTTCTTCATCCTTAAAAAATCTCTCATTTTACTGTTCTATCCTCTCCAGAGATCACCTTACATCTCTTCCCTTTCTCAAAGTCTTAGAAAATACTGTCCATACTTAACTGCCTCTTCTTCCTCCCTACTCATTCACTTCTCAGCCCTTTTCAGTTCGGGTTCTAACTTCATCAATCAACTGAAATTGGTCTCTTTGAAGTTATTAATGATCCTTTACATACCAAATTTGAGATCCTTTTTTCAAATTTCAACCTTTTTAAATTTCTCTGCATCATTTGAAGCTGTTGTCCATCCTTTCTTCTTTACTCTCCTTTCTGGATTTTTATAAAACTGGTCTTGGTTCTCCTTCCACCTATCTAAACACTTCTCAATCTCCTTTTCTCTCTCCTCACCTATCTTCTGAACTCTTACTGTGAGTTTCTCCCCTAATATTTTGTCCTGAACCTTTTTCTCTTCTCTCTCTTGTTGATCTATAGATCTGGCCCTAACCTCTACTGAGTTTAGATTTGCCACCAATTGCATTTGGGGTAATTCAAAACAGATGTCCTGTTGATTTTCATGTCCAACATGTACAAAATGAAAGTTATTATCTTTTCTTCAATATCCACTATCTGTTCTCCTGCCTAAAATGTACTTCTTCCTTACCACCTCTTGGAATCTCTAGTTTATTGCAAAGTTTATATCAAATTCTTCTTCTTAAATGTCACTTTCCCTGATTCCTCCAAGGTTAGTATCTTCTCCCAACCAAAACATTTTACCTTGTACATATTGTTTATTTGTATGTATGTACATGTAGTATCCTATAATAGAAGGTAAGCTCTTTAAGAGCCTTTGATGCACTGCACCTAGGCCAGTGTCTGGGAATGATGCATAGATAAGGTTAATCTGGCACAGACCAGTAGGATATTTGGGAGCGGGGAGAAACCGGAAGCCGAGAAACTAGGAGATTATTGCAGAGGTCTAGGTGAACAGGGCTAAGGGCCTGAATTAGAACTCTGGTAAGAAAGTAGGGAGAGGGACCTGAAGCATAACTGGAGAATAGCCTGGGGGGAGGGGGAGGAGGGAAAGGAGGAGTCAGGTATGACAGGTTTCTAGCCTGTGTGAATGGGAGAAGGGTGAGGCCTTCGGCAGGGTTTAGAAGTCCTTCCTTTAGCTAGCCTTAAGCTATTTGGAGGGTTCGAGGAGGCTAGAATTAGCAACCATCACAAGGTTAGAGGCAGAGAGCCCCAAAGAAGGCTGCTGCTCTGATCAGTCCAGTTACTTGCCCAGCCGTTACTGATCCATCTCCGTTTCTGGACCAGGCTCGATGGACACGGTTTGCTTTAAAAGGTTTGCATGAGACCTTCCTGGAGGCAGGGGGTGGTGACACAGACCGGCCCTCCGAGGGAGAGGGAGCCACCTCTCGCGCCCCTCTCTCCAGACTCTGGCTTGTGCGTGGGGCCGAACGGTTCTCCTGGCCCGTGGGCACTATCGCAAGCTGTGTGCATACATACATGCCCACGTGCACCAGCGTGAAGCCCCCGCCCACAAACATGTCCCCGTGTCGCGTATATACTTGTACATACACAACCTGTTCCTTTCAAACACAGGGAGCCAGCATTCAGAAAGAGGGGGGCAGGGGCTTGGGGGAGCATCACTCCGACCCCCGCAGGGACGCCCCAGGACCATGGACCCACTCAGAGCCTCCCACCCTGGATCCCCAGGCAGGAAGGAGGAAGGGGGCGGGGAAGGGCAGCGGGCAGTCCGGCTCCCTCCTCCTCCCAGGCCCAGCTTTCTCGTCTACTCCGGAGAAGAAAACAAAGCCCGAGCTGGCCATCCCTCATAGGGCTTTGGTTGCTCCCGCGCGTCATCTGGTGGCCGCTCGGAGCCCTGCAGGCACTTCGAGCCTTTCTGAGTTTTCCGTCTGTGTCCTAGGACAGGGGACAGTAGCGCCTGGTCCGGGCCCGGGACGCCTGGCTCAGCATCCTGTCACGTAAGCACATGTTCGCACAAAACAGGGGCACAAGCACACACATGCTCAGACGCACATACACAGCCTGCAGTGCACGAACTCACGAGCCCACCAACGCACAGAGCCCTGAATACTCATCCACCGAGCTACAACCGAGGGAACACAGCCGGGGAGAAGCAGGCGAGCACAGACGGTGGGCGCCGCGCCCCTCATTCAGCGGTTCACACGGCTCTCCCCCGGCTCCCGTGAATGTGTTCCTCTTCTCTCTCTGCCTGTGGGCCTTATGTCAGACCCGCTAACACAAACTGGGCCTCAGTCTCCATTCCTTCTATGCCCACCGTCCCCCACAGTTTCCGCCCACCCCCCTGGGGACACGATGTGGGTTGTTACTCCTGATTGGAAGATTGGGGTGGATTGGAAGATGGGGGCCCGGAGAGGGCAGAGGGTCCGAGGGGCTGAGGAATGAACATTTGTGGGAATCTCAGACTTCCCAGCGGCCCATCTAGGCTCTCATTCCAACGAATGCCGCTCCTCTAGTTTGGGGGGCTATGCTGTGAGGGACCCACAGGCAGAGGGCGGAACTCCGGAGAAGTGTACTTAAAGCGAGGGGTTAACTCGGTGGAATGGGGGAGACAAGGGTTATCTAGTTTACATATACTTAGTACTTAGCTGGGTGATGTAATGGTTCTACAATTCATGTAACTGTACTAGGGTATTTGGACTGAGGACCAAGTCAGCCACTGACGTTCTGTCTTCGATCAGCCTCGTGGAGTTCCGCCCTCTGGAGACGGGCGCAGAATCAGCCCTCTAGAAGCAGAAAGGACTTGGAAAGTCATCCGATCCAACCTCTTCATTTTAAAGGGCCGATAATGAGAATGAAAGAGGTTATGTCTTGCCCAGTCACATCAGTAGTGATCAGTAGCACTTCAAAGGGACAGAACTGGAAATAAGTGGGGTGACTTAGGAGGATAGTGAAGAAACAACTTGGAGATGAAGGTGGGTTCAAGGTGAGAGGAGGGGAAGGTCAGCTTGTCTAGACTGGCTAGATTATGGAGGGTAGACTGTTTGCTTTTTATTTTGTGGCTAGTAGTCCCTGAAGCCTCAAGAACTGGGGAGAGAAATGAAAGTGGCCTTTAAGAAAGATTAGGTTAATTAATTGTTTCCACACCCACATCTTCTCTCCTCCTCCCTGAGACTCCAAAACTTTCTCATCTTTCAAGCCCAGCTCAGCCTTACCTCTCTCAGGAAGTCTTCCCTAAGTACACCAGCTTCCCCCCACCCCACCCCCTTCTCTCTGCATTCCTGTTACACTTAGCCAACAGGACCCATTCATCACTCGCTGCTCAGCCTTGCTTGCTAATGGTTTGATGTCTAACAGTCATGTATCCTCAACCAGCCTGGGGCTCCCAGAGGACAGGCATCTTCTGCTCCTGGCTCTCCCACATCAAAGCTCCACACAGGACTGGGTACACCGGAGGGAGCTCAGTAAAACTTAGTGAATCAAATAATGAATTATGAGCATATTATTTTTTTATGCTTCTCCTTTCTTTGGCAGGATCCTCAGACCTCATTCGTTCCCCCCAAAGCATTGGGGGAGCAGGGCGAGGAGAAGAGGTTGCTGTAGTCTTTATAGGGCTTCAGGGATGAGGATGCCAGGATTACACTGGAAGAGCAGGAGGAAGCAGGAGGAGCAGAGAGGTCTAGGTCATCATCCCTGCATGCTTGTTTTCTTCACTTGTAATCCCCAGCCAGAGGCAAAATAGCTATTGTGTTCCCAGGGCCAGGTTGCCAGCAATGAATCCGGAAGGATGATGTGATAGTATGTTAAGGGTAGCCTCAAAGGCCGAGGGAACTAACCAGAGAGGGGTTTCTTCCAAGCTGGAAGCTGTGAGAGATACATGCATACACATACATAGGTATGTGTAGATATACATATAGACATAAGTGCACATACATATGTATACATAAACATATCTCTTTTTCCTTCCTTCAGTTGAAGATGGGGTGACATGACATATGAGAAACAAGTCCTCATGTTTCAGAGTAAAAAAAAAAATGCCACCCATCCCTGACCCACCCTGCTGCATCTATTGCTTCCATGTCTTGCCCCTGATTCAATTCCTTCCCTGTTCTTTCCATCTCGGTTCCTTCTCATTTGACCATATGCTGCCCAAACCCCATGAGGCATAGGGCATGCCCCAGACCACTTCCTGGTAGAGCTTCTACCCACTTAGTAGGTGATGCTCCCTGGGAGCTGTTGAAGGGTTGTGAGTGCACAGTGTCCCTGACTGCTGGTCTAGCTCCCCTCAATGGGTAGGTCCATCTCCCTCTGAAATCTGCCTTACTATGATTTCTGCTCATTAGTTTTAGCTCTGACCTCTGGGGCCAAGCTGAACAAGGCTAATTCTTCTTCCATAAGACAACCCTTTAAATATTGCAAGGCAGCTATCACATCCCGCCTAAGTTTTTCTCCATACTAAATATCCCCAGTTTTTTCAACCATTTCTCAGATGAAGTTTTCCAGAGCATCCCCCCATCCTATCATTGTTATCCTCAATACTAACTATAATATTAACATTCCTCTTAAAACCTCGTGCCAAGAAATGGTCACAATACCCAGATATAGCCTGATGTGGAATTGTTGGACTGGATGATCTATGGCTAGTCATGCAGCCTAAGATTGTATCACATGGCAGTGGAAGAGCCCTGGGCCTGGAGTCAGGAAGATTCATCTTCCTGTGTTCAAATCTGACCTCAGACACTGACTGTAATCCCAGGCAAGTCACTTAACCCTTTTTTGCCTCAATTTATTTAACTGTAAAATGAATTAGAGAATGACAAACTATTCCAGTACCTTTGACAAGAAAATCCCAAATGAGATTACAAAGTATCATATTTGACTGAATAGCAACAGTAACAAAAATTGTATCAGCCTTTTTTTAGCTCTGACATCATACTTTGTATATTGACTCATACAGATCTTATGGCCAGCTAAAACCCCATCATCTTTCTCACAAACATTTCCTGTCAAGCAACATCTCCCTCATCTTCCTGTGGTATAGCCAATATTATTAAACCCAAGTACAGAATTGTACATTTACTCTGTTAAATATTATCTTAGGTCAGCCCAGCATGCATGCCTGTCAGCATCATTTTGAGTCTTCAGCCTGTCAGTCATCATTTTAGTGATGTCCCTTCAGCCTTGTGTCAACCACAGATTTGATAAACATGCCTTCTATGTTTTCATCCAAGTCTATGATTAAAATGCTGAACAGGCCCCAGGTGGAAGCAGAGTCCTGTGGTCCTCTACAAGAGACTTCCCTCCAAGTTGGCACTGATCTCTTGATCAACATTCTTTGAGTAAGGTTGTACAATAAGTTAAATTTATGTAACTGTCATTTTCCAGACCATACTTCCCAATTTTGGCCACAAGTAAAGCGATGCAGATTTTGTTCCTTATTGAAATGTAGATATTCTATATCTAAGCTATTCCATTAATCCACAAAAACTCAGTAGCCCTGTCAAAGAAGGAAATGAGGTTAGTCAGTGAGGCGGCTGAGCCCCCTTGCAGCTCAGTGGTGCATCACTGAAGAGTGTACTGATGCAAACAGAGTCATTTTTAATCTTATTTTTGTTGATATCTTTTGTTTTTCTATGCCTCGCACTTCCAAATATACCCCTCTTCCCTCTCCTATCCTTCAAGGTTTCCTGTGTTATAAAAATTTCAAAAGAAAGAGAAAAAAAATGGTCAGCAAAGCTGACCAATACCTCAATCATATCTGACAATGTATATAATATCCCATGGCCACTGTCCCTCTCCATCTCTTTCCAGGAAGGAAGAGACAGGTATGGCAAACCTCCTTTAAAGCATGTGGTGGATGGACTGCCCTTCCTGGAGTCAGGCAGACCTGAGTTCACCTGCTGTCTCATGTACTTTCAATATGAAAGGGGCCAGGTGTATGAGAAGCAAGGTTGCTGGCTTGGGAGATTCTGCCACCCAGCCTAAGATGGGGGAGGGGCTGATAAGATAGGATCATTTTTAAAGAAAAGATCAATGAGTTTGAAAAGTACTTGAAGCTACAGAAAATGATACATTTGAAGAAATAAATTGATATGTGAATCAGACAATGAATAATCATAAGTTAGAGAAAAGGAAAGAGCCATGTGGTTTGGAATCACCAGGGAAGGCTTCTTGGGGAGGTTGGACATGGGTCTAGAAAGATGGGTAGTCTGGAGATGATCGGCAAGGATGGAGCAGAACTTGGCAGGTGGCAGAATTGCCCTCAGATGACATGAAGATCACTTTTGATGGGATCTAAGAGGTCATGAAGGAGAGTGGAAAATAAGGATTGAGTGCAAACTGAAAAAAAGAGGTCTGGAATGTTAGTCTATGTAGTCTAGACTTAATCCTGTCAGCACTGAAAAAGCTTTCACAAGGGAGGAGAGTGATGTGTCCAGAGCAGCTTTTGGATCACATTAATCTGACAGTAGCATGTGGAATAGATGAGTGGGAGAGGAATCACAGATAGGAATATTTTAAACTCTGCTGGATAAATCCTGAGGGGCTCTTTGTCCTCTCAATCTGGGACAGTCAGAGACCAGGGGATAAAAGAATGAAAAGCTGACATATGCTGTCTCTTCTTCCTTCTCCTCATTCCTTTCTTGCTTTTGGTTCCCTTCTTTCCTTTTCCTTCTTTTTACAGTCTCTTACTCCTCCCTTTCTCCTCCTCCCAAACTTTCATCTTTGTTTACAACAAATATATCCTTATCTGTCTTAGAAGGCAGCTAGATGTGGTAGAGGATAGAATATACTGATGATGGGGTTGAGAAGATGCTTCACCTAGTAGCTCTGTGATTGGGCAAGTCATGACTTCTGTCTCAGTTTCCTCATCTGTAAAATGGATAATAACAACAATCTCTATTTCCTAGTGTTGTTGTGAGGATAAAATGAAATGACATAAAGTGCTTTGCAAATCTTACAAGTGCTATATAAATGCTAGTTACTGTTCTTGTTGTTGTCATCTTAGAACCCATCCTTAGAGGGAAGGATATATTACATAAATATTCAAACATACCAGCATTCACATAAGAAAACCAGGTACCCACATGCATGTGCACCTATACAAATATACACAAGCTCACATTTTGTTGTTACTGTTCAGTCATTTTTCAGATGTATCTGATACTTTATGACTCCTTTTGGGGTTTTCTTGGCAAATATACTAGAGTGGTTTGCTATTTCCTTCTCCCGCTCATTTTACAATTGAGGAAACTGAGGCAAATAGGGTGAAAATGTCTTGTCCAGAATCACATAGCAAGTAAGTGTTTGAGGCCAGATTTAAACTCAGGAAGAAGAGTCTTCCTTATGCTAGACCCACCATTCTATTCACTGTGCCATATGACTGCCCTGAGTACCAACCTACATACAAATCAGAATTTGCCTATGATTATGTGCATTTATATAAATCAGCATGCACATGCATGTGCACACACATGGAAGCAAGAATACATGCCCACACACATTGGTGCTCTGAGCCTTCCCTAAGCCCATATGCTGACCCTAAATCCCAACAGCAGCTCTTATTTGGGGAACAAATGTGCTCTCCCTGAGTGTACACTGTGGGCATGGCTCAGTTTCAGGGTAAAATTCATCATCATTACCCTAATATCATCTCCAGGCTCGGCAGTGGCAGCCACTAAAGAAAATACCAAGGCTTAATTCGGTGAGCGCGGGAGAGAGAGACAGAAAACGGGAAATATGATTTATGGTGGAAATCAATGCAATCATAATACTTTATGCTTGTAAAATTGGGCTGCTCGCTCCGTGCTCACGGTCGCCTCCATGTGCCTTGCCCATCAAACATGGGCTCTTGGGTGGAGGATAGAGGTGGGAGGGGGAATGGAAAGACATGGAGGGGCCCCAGCAGCCAGTCATTGCTCAGCTCCAGCCTCCCTCTTTTTCAGTAAAGAAGGGGGTCACTGGCCTGAGTCATAAAGCTCCAGAATAAAGGCAAGTCTTCTCACAACTAGTACAGATGTAATGATAGGAGGGTCCTATCTAGGTCCCTCCTGCTTAAAAATGCCTCTTGTACCCACTCAACTGTGATACAGGAAGGGGGCACAGTGAGGTCATTAATTAGCTAATTGGAGAGATGTGGGAGACAGTAGACATTTATTCCAACTGCAGTGCTCTTATATACATTGTTACCCTGGTTTGGAATAGGTTTTTTCCTTCTCCTCTTCCTCCTTTTCCTCTATTTCTCTATTCCTCTATTAGAGCTTCCTTTTCCATAAGCTGTTTCTGTCTGTTTCTGTATATATCTATTAAAATGCCACAATTTATCATGGGAGGGGGAGCACAATTATCTAGCAACACCCTATTGGTCTGAAGTGACTGGAAGTTTTCCTCCGAAAATGAAACTGAGAACTCATCTTGGCCCACTCCCTCATCTTACAGACAAGGGAACTGAGGTCAAAGTGAATCATCTTGTCCAAAGTCACACAGGTTAAGTAGCAGAGACTTAAACAAAGTCCCCTTTCTTCAAATCAAGAGTTCTTTCTACTGTCCCAAGCAATGGAGGCATAGAGGGGGAGAAAGGGGACAAAAGGCTAGGTAGTAGACTCACTCCCTTTATTTCCTATTTTCTGCCATACATTAGCCCTTTACTGATTGCTATGGGAAAGTCTGAAAGTGAGTAGCACAAGAAACTTCTCTCTGTGAGGGTCTGGAAAAGGTCTTTCTTGAGCACAGACTGCTGAGAAACACAATCTATCAGTCTCATGGTTTGCCTGTGTTACATCAGATGTCTACACTCCGGAGAAATGTGATGGAGCCTAGGGCACCTCTGAAGCTGTGTAATTACCAGCTGTGTTTTTTATTCCAATCATCATTATTTTCCTCCCCTTAGACCCTTCTAGGCTCATCCCAGAGATGAGGCTTGAACATGTGAAAGAATCAGACTATGTGTGTGGGCTCAATGTATCATTAACATTTCTACAGAGCTTACTAGGTGCCAGGCACTGTGCTAAGGCATTTACAGTTATCTCACTTGATCTTTGCAACATTACTGGGAGGTAGGTGCTGTCATGATCCCCATTTTACAGATGAGGAAACTGAAGCAAACAGAAGTTACAAGACTTGTCCAGGATCTCATGGCTAATAAGTGTCTAAGGCCAGATTAAGACTAGATTGTACTTCATATAGTAGTTATAAAAAGATTGATCTAGAATAGCCAGGGAACATCCCATGGAGGAAAGGGGGATCTCAGGTTGGGTCTTGAAACAAGGGGTGAAGAATATAAAGAGAGGAGGAAGAAGAGGAGGAGGAGGAGGACAAAAAGAAAGAAGAGGAAGAAAAGGAAGAAGAAGAGGAGGAGGAAAAGGAGGAAGAGAAGGAAGACAAAGAGGAGGAGGAAAGGAGAGAAAGGAGAATAAAAGAAGGAGGAAGATGAGGAAGACAAAAGAGGAGAAGGAGGAAGAGGAGGAAGAGGAGGAGAAGGAAAAACCCTATTCCAACCAGGGCAACAATGTATATAAGAGCATTGCAGTTGGAATAAATGTCTACTGTCTCCCACATCTCTCCAATTAGCTAATGACCTCACTATGCCCCTTTCCTGTACTCCACTACTGTTCTTTCTTCCCCACTGCATTCCGGGGTCTCCCAGTTTTTCTTTGTATTTCTCTTTTTCTCTTTTCCCTACACACCATTCTCTTGACAAGTGGCTCCCTCATTATAAGCGGTCATTTTAAAGCTCTGGCACACAGTAAAAACATAATGAATGTTTGTTGACTAACTGTCATGTGCTGATCATCTATGAGGGTCTGAAGGGGGTAGACAGAAACAGACAGAGAGAGAAGGAAGGAAAGAAAAGCAGAAAGTCAGGAAAAATGAGGTACAGACAGGGAAAGATACTGATATGGAAAAAGGCAAAGGCAGATGGGGACGCAGACACCCAGGGTCAGAGAGACAGCGAGAGCCCTCTGTCACCTCATGGTGGGGAGGGGCTGGGGGGTGACAATGCTGGCATTTCCACGGGCACCTCCGGGGCCCAGCGCCCGCCTTGACAAGACCCCAGGAGCTCGATAGACTTTCCAAACCTAATTAGTGCTTAATGGTCTGGAGAGACGGCGCGTCCGTCACCCCGGCCTCCGCTTCCCCGTTAGTCTTCAGATTCTTAATTAACCTTTAAGGAGATGATCTGCTGATGGGCTTCTGAGGAGGCCACATTGATTCCCTGCTGGCACTGCCCCCCCTCACTTCTCACACACATGCACATACATACACAGGAACAAACCCTCACATGCACACACACAGTCTCCCACTCCCACACATCTTCACACTCC
The DNA here is from genome assembly GCF_048593235.1 of Sminthopsis crassicaudata. Classification (NCBI taxonomy): domain Eukaryota; kingdom Metazoa; phylum Chordata; class Mammalia; order Dasyuromorphia; family Dasyuridae; genus Sminthopsis; species Sminthopsis crassicaudata. Next base: position 354,533,438 of record NC_133617.1, on the reverse strand, counting down.
CACAGATTCAGAAGGTGATTGATGACAAAAGCACACACAGACACATTCATCCTCTTGTTCACACATGTGATCATTACACACACACACACACACACACACACACACACACACACACACACACCAAACTGGCCCTCAGTAAAATTATAATTACACTCCCTTTTCCATGCCCTTCCTCAAATGCCCTGGTCCCCACAGGCCCCCAGTAACCTCATGCTCTCTTCTTTTTCTTTCTATCAAATTCTGCTCCTGGAAGAGGGCCTGATAAATTAATTCATACTGAGGTATTATTCAAGGTGAACCTCTTACTTTATTTACATTTCACCAAGGAATGGCAAAAGAAATGAAGTTCTAATGATGGGAGCTGAATAGTAGGTGACAGATCATTAAGAGTAGTATACTCTTCCTAGTACTTAGCCCCCTGCCTCAGTTCATGCCATTTAAGCATCTCGTTCTTTCTGTGTATAAGAGTAAGTGAGCCAGCACCCACATATCAGATTGTAAATGATATATATGTACATGCTCACTCAGACCCCTTTATCATCAATAACAAATACCTCACTGAGTTCCCATTTTGTGCTTCAGAGTACTGTGGGTGCTTTAGGTACTTGATCCCTTGCTTGAAAGAGGGATGAAAAGCTGTCCATATATAAGTACAAATCTCATGGACCAAGGGTAAAATGGATAGTAGAGACACTGAGCACTACCTAGGGGAAGGACTACTCTACACTGCGACAATCCAAGAAGGCTTCGGAGAAGAGGTAAAACTCGAACAGAGGCTTGATAAAAGGGTAGGTTTAGAGAAATGAATGGATCATAGAATCCATCAATAACAACTTAGACTTATTTACATTTTAAGGTCTATCATGCACTCTCAAGTATTATACCCATTTTACAGATGTGGAAGATGAGCCTCTAAGAGTTTGAGCGATTTCCACAAGTGTACAAGAATCAAAGTAAAGACTTGCTCTTTCCACTGCATTGTGCTACCTCATTAAAGACAACATCTGGAAGGATATTGAAGGGACCAGCTTACCTGAAGTGTACATTACATGTAGAGGAGTAGCTAGAGAGATGAATTCAGACTAGATTGTGGAGAGCTTTGAATTTCAGAATAAGGAGTTCCTATTTTTTTCCTGTGTGCAAAACAGCTGGGATTACTTGTCCTCCCTTTCCTGGCTGGTATAAAAATAAGTATTATAATTTTTCATCAGAGCTAGCACTGTAGTAACATGGCATGGGGCTGGCTATTTGCTGAAACCTGATCTTTGTACTAGTTAAATGGGAATGGGGGATAATAAGCACCAAGGCTTTACTTTACTTTTTTACTGCTTCACTAGGTACATTAGATGGAGATCTCTTAGGATAGGATGTTGCATTGGAAATGGAGAGTTGAAATGCTAGAAGAATATTTAGGGAAAATGTCCAACAGAAAACTGCAGATGCCAGACAGAAAATCCAGAAGGAAGTCAAAACTGGTGGTAAAGATGGGGAAGGCATCTATATTGAAGTGAAAATTGAAAATTTGAATGGGAGGGATCAGCAAGGAAGATAAATTGTTAGGGGGAGGAGAAAGAGAAAGAAAGGGAAGAAGAAAGATATAGGAGAGAGGAAGAGAGGAAAGAAAGAGAGAGAAATCTAGAAAAAGGAAGGGAGGGAGAGAGAAGGGGAAAGAGGCAGAAATAGGAGGAGAGAGGGAAAGACAGAAGATGACTGAGAACAGACTTTTAGAAAATATCCATGTTTATAGATAGGCAATGGTAGTATGGTAGGAAATGTGCTAGATTTGAAGTCACAAGATTTGGATTCAACTCTTTGTACTTTGTGAGCCTTGGCAAGTCATTTATTACTCCTTTGAACCTTAATTTCCTTGTC
>NC_133617.1:354414066-354529066 GCF_048593235.1 Sminthopsis crassicaudata | reverse complement strand
TAGCTCCATAGAGCAGAACTAGCATTAATAGCTCGGTAGATATCACAGGAAGGAAGTCTATGGTTCAGCTAAGAAAGGAATCTCTGACAACTAGCTCATTAAACGATAGAGTGAATTGCTTTGTGAAGTGATGAGCTCCCTGTCATGGAGATATTCAAGCAGGGATGTGACGATTTCTCACAGGAATGTTTCAGAAAAATATCTTGCATTGGTTGGGAGTTGAACTAACAATCACAAATATTTAGAGAGTGCTGAGGCTCATTTCAATTAAGCAAACCTTTATCAAGTGACAAGGTAATAGAAAATGCCTACAAAATACTTTCCTCACAATAATACTGTGAATAGGCAGTACTGACATTATAATCTTGTTTTACAAGTGGGGAAATAAGCTCAGAAAGGCTAAATATCTTAGCAAAGTCACAGACCTACTAAGAAGTAGAAGTGTAATTCGAACTCAGGGTTCCAGACTCAAAATCCAGCTATACACTGTCTCCTCTGTGTTCCTTCTCTTCATTCTAGTTTTCTTACTTGTCTAATATTCATTCTTCTGTTGTAATAATGGCAGAAAGTAGTCAGTGCCCAGTAAATACATGCTGAATTCAACTAAATGTATATGTTTTAATAGTGACCATCTGGAGATAATGTCTTTTCTCTTTACAATCTATTGAAAGAGAGTGATTTAGACACTAATGATTTTAGATCAGGTGGAAAGGGAGAACACAGCCTACACAAGAGAATGAAAGTGAGATGTTTGGGAATAGTTAGGGACTTTCAGAATTCCTCATATCACACTGGGTTAGCCCCACTTTTCAGCTTGCTAAAGCCATTGCTTAGTCATGTCCATCTCTTCATATCCCATTTGGGGTTCTCTTGGCAGAGACACGGGAGCGGTTTTGCCATTTCCTTCTTCAGTTCCTTTTAGAGATGAGGAAACTGGGGCAAAGAGGATTAAGGGGCTTGCCCAGGATCGCGCTGCTAGGAAGTGTCTGAGGCCTCATGTGAATTCAGGAAAATGAGTCTTCCTGACTCCAGACATCACCCATCTGCCCTCCTAAAGCAGATTTCCTTCCTTTTCCCTCCTTCCCCTCAGCCAGTTGGAACAATAGCTCTTTTTCCCTTCAATTCAGACAAGGTAAGGTTGGAATTTTTCAAATGGAATTTTATTGGGATATCAAGAAAGAAAGAAAAAAAAAAAAAACCCACAATACAACAAAATACTCCCTAGCAGTTAGTGATATGGGCAGCAAGTGTCGGAAGTCAGCTGCAAACTCAGCTCTTCCTGGCTTCAAGTCCAGGACTCTAACCACTGCCCCAATTTGCCAATATTTCACAGCAGTGTACAAGCTTAGTAACAGTTTGCAAATGCACCAAAGGCAGGGCTGGGACAGAAGGTCAGAGAAATCTGAATTAGGACTTTCCTAAGATCTGAAATCAGAGCTGAGGAACGTCTCACACGTGCTTGTGGAAGTCTGTGGGAAAATTGATTAGACTGGCCCAGGTATGATTTACATACAATTTATCATGGGGTGGAGCACTCAATTCAGAGTAATAATTTACTCAATCACCCCCTGGTGGTTTGAACAAGTCACTGCAGCTTCTCAAAGAGCCTGCTTTGAGACTAAGGGAGCTCAGGTAGTAAAACAAACTGCAGCTGGGAGTGCTAGTGCTAACTCTTACATGCATCCTGAGAAGACAAAGAAAAAATTCCAGATTCTGTCCTTTGATTTTGGGTAGGGTTTGTACCCAACTGATGGGAGAGACAGAAGTGTGATTTCAATTAAAATGATTACAAATCTCATATTGCATAGTCCTTTTTACTTTGGAAAACCCACTTCCATCTATTTTTTTTTTTTTTTTTTTTTTTTTTACTGTAACCAGACAATAGTTCCTGAGGGAGACGAGGCAGGTTTTATTCCCATTTGACACATACTGACAACGTGAGCCTGGGAGTGTTCTTTTAACCTCTCCATATCTAGAGACAACACTGCAAGACTCACAGTCACTGACCTCCTTTAGTAGCGGTAGAAGGTTTCATTGGTGTAAGGAGCTCCCAGGGAGGAAGACCTCCTTTAGGAGAGGATGACTTCTCCCCTGGGAGTTCCTTATATTCATGAAATCATAGCTTTAATTCTGTCCCTCGAGAAACGAAGAAACTGAGGCTCATTGATGCTAATTGATTTGCCCAAGAACCTCCTAGTCAGATTCAGTCCCAGGTCTCCTGACTCCAATATGCAAATCAATTAGTTGGGGAAGGAAGAGGAAGAGAGAAGAGGAATTCCAGTTTCCCTCCAATCCCTTCCCAAGAGATGGGAACCCCCCAAAAATTGGTTGCATGGTCTAATTAATGTGCTGAGAGGGGGGTTGGTTTCTCAGAGAAGCAGCTTAATTAAAATCTTGTAGAATCATCCCCATAATTACTATTGTAGCAAATTATTCATTAGGGGGATTGTTATAATAGATATGGGACAGAAACAGAACAAGAGACAGACAGACTAGCCACCCTGTGGGCCTCCACCAAACACTGCAAAAACTCAACTAACCAAGAACACTGGGACTGCCAATCCTCAAATTGGAGAAGAAGGAAAATGTAGGCAGAAAGGGCAGGGGGAATAAAAGAATAGAACTTGCACCCATTTTGCAGATTTATTAAATTCAACAAAGATGTAGTGAGTAATCCATCAATTCAGTGACTAAGATCTAGCAATCCACACTCTTGAACTTGAGATTTACATGGTATTAGATCTAAAAGGGATCTCCAAAATCTTCTAGTTCAGACCATTTATGTTACAGGTGAGAAAACAAGCCCAAGGCAGTAAAGTGACTTTGTCAAGATATTACAGCTAAGTGGAAAAGCTGGGGGTTGAGTCCCAGACTTCATGACTCATTATTTTTCTAGCCAACCACTCTGCTTTCATCTATCCTTTACCATTGTGACCTAAGCAGGCAGGAATTTCATGCCTCATTTATTACAATAGCTAATTTCCTTGGTCTCCCTGTTCATCCCTACTCTAATCCACCAACAGATCAACCCCAGGTTAATATTCCTAATGAACTAGTTTCCAAAATAAAAGAACTAGCTTCAGCATGCCATTTCCCTGCTCAAGATTTATCCATGGCTCCCCACCGTCTGTAGGACAGACCATAACTGCTTTAGGACTCAAGACTCTCTAACCTCAAATCTGTGATGGCAAGTCCCAGGTGGAAAGGAGGACATCCCAGCTACCCCCTACACTCTGTGTCTTCTCAGTTATCAGACCCAGCTCTGACAACTATTTCTGGTCTTCTTGGGTCTCCTTTGTATCCTGGTCTATTTATGGATGTCTTTTTTTCCTTAGTTTAGCCTAGACAAGACAAAATTGAAATTAGCTAAATTGAGATTGGAATTAGCCAAATCAAATTTAACAGGAAACTAAGGAGGAAACAAAACAAAAGTCTAGCATTTAGAAGAAAGACTTTGTAAAGTCTCTCATTGCAAAGCCTGGAGCTTTTATAATATTGATAGTGATAGTTTGATTAGAGAGCTTAAAAATTGGCAAAACCTTCGGGGCTACCTTGTCTCTACTTCAAGAAACTCCATGGGAAGAAGGTGCTTTTCTGTTTGTTTTCCTTGATTTGAGATTGTACTGCACTGATCCTTCTTTATTCTTCTGGAAGTTTTAATCTACCATGCCTGGAAATCTGCTCTACACCCAGTCTCTTCCTTTCCTTCCCTTCTATTTGCCTAGTTGTCAAGGATGCTCTACCTTCCCTGGTGAAGCTTCCCTTCTCTACCTAAAGTTCTGGCCTTAAGTACCTGGGGGACAGGGATAAGTTTCCCCAGAGTCTATCTGCATTGCCTCAACTCCTTCCAGAAGGTCAAAAAAAGACTGCTTCCTTTGTTTTTGAAATCTCTCACATGCCTCTTGTTGAATGTCTCTTGGACCAAAATCCTATTCTTCATTTGACAAGCAAAATTGAGTGACAGATCCTGAATTCAGTGGCTAACTCTATCTTTCCTTGTTACCACTTACTATCTGTGGAACCTTGGGTGATTGACTGCTGTCTGCCTCAGTTTCCTCATTGGTAAAATGAGCACTTACATGCCAGGATTGATGTGAGAATCAATGACATGATATTAAAAAGTATTTGCAAACCTTTAAGTACTATGTAAATGCAAGCTATCATTACCATTATTGTTGCCAGTTCTACCCATTTACCTTGGTCCTTTTTAATGATTTATTCAGATGCCCCCTCCCAGCTTAGTGGCTTTCTCAGAATACTTTGCTGAAGTCTTCATAGAGATCAGAGATCATGGATTAGGACTAAAAAGTACTATGAAGGATATGAAGTCTATTTAGCCTCTGAATTTTTGCAGATGAAAATACTTATGTCTAGAGAAAGTGAATGATTCACACAATGTCACATAGCCTGTAAGTCTCCCTGACTCTAAGCCTAGTGTTCTGGCCACTATCCCATCAATAATAGTTCTACAACCATCAGTTTGGATCATAACCCACTCATATCTTCTTGTTTTGGGCAATCAATGTCCATATCTTTCAATACATGGGGACTACCAAGGTGTTGGGAGCCTTCATTTGAATTTCTGGACAATACATGGTTACCAGCAGCATGGCACATAGAAAGAGCACTTTTTCTGGAGTCAGAGGGCCTGGTTCCAATTCTGCTCCTTATGCCTGACTCTGAGTGAGTCATATAACCATATGGAAACTCCTCAGTATTTTTTACATTGTAAAATGAGAGGATTGCATTAGATGCCTCTGAGGTCCCTTCCACCTCTAGATTCTATGGAGTTTTGATTGATTATTCTTCATTTTGACTAAATGAAAACCTTAGAATTTGGACATAAATAGTTTAATAATTCTACCCCACCAATCCTCTCTGAAAATCATCACCCACTCCTTAGCAGCGGTACAAGTGGTTAGATGGGGAAGAAGGGGCACAACATATGTATTAATAGAGTCATACAGCTAAAGGAAGGAGGGAAGGAAAAAGAAAAAGAAAGAGGAAGAAAGAGAGGGAGGAAAGAAGAATGTAAAGGAGGAAGAAAAGAAAAGGTGGGAGAGAGAAAAAAGGAAAATAAAAAAGAAAGAAAGTAGGAAACAAAAGAGGAAAGAAAGAAAGGAATAAGGGAGGAAGAATGAGAGGTAGAAATGAAGGAAAGAAGTGAGAGAATAGATGGGAGGGAAGGAGAGAAGAAAAGAGGAAAAGACGGATGGAGAGAAAGCAATAGGAAGAAGGGAGACAGTAAAAGAGATAAGGAAAGAGAGAAGAAAAAAGGGAGGTGGGAGCAAGAGGGAGCAGAGGGAAGAACAAAGAATGGGAGTGAGAGAGAAAAGAAAAATGGAAAGGGAAAAAGAGAGCAAGAGATGGTGGAAGAAAAGGAGGAAGGCAGGGAAAAGATGAGAGGGAGGGAAGACGAGAGAGAATATGGGAGAGAGAAAGAGATAGTATAGGAGGGAGGGAGGACAGGAGGAAGGGAAGGAGAAAAATGAGAGGGAGGGAGGAAGGAAGAGAGTATTAGAGGGAGGAAGAATAGGAAAAAGGAAGGGAGAACAAATGGGGGAAGGAGGAAAGAATGGAAGGGGGAAGAGAAGGATGAAAAGGGACAAAGGAAAGGATAAAAGAAGGAAAAGAAGAAGAGGGCAAAGAGAAACAGGGAGGAAGAGAAAATAAAGAAGACAAAAGGAGAGAAAATGGGAGAGCTGAGGGAAAAAGAGATAGAAGGGAGGAGGTGGAGCCAGAAGCCCAAATGAATAGATGTGCTGAATGCCTGCACAAACTCAAGCCCCTGGATGAATACTGGTTGCCATGGGCAACCTGTTGCATCATCGCAGAGCTTTCCTTTGGAAATGCTAGAAGGTGGATGTGCAATATTATTCAGAGGCTTCTGTTGTTTTCAAAGAGAACCAGGAATGAGGGCACAGAGCCTCACAAAACCTGTGGCAGCCTAATACAGTGAGGGAAAACACTCCCAAAACAAAGAAAAAACCCCATCAAAACAATGCATTCTAAGGCAAAGGACCTGGGTTTGAATCCCAACTAAGCTTCCCGAATCTGTGTGACCCTGAGCCTCGGCCAGCTGCAAGAGGAGGGGTTTAAGCTAAATGACCCAGCTCAAGCTCCAGGATGCCTCATTCCTTGGGCACCCACCCTGCCCCCACATGCAGGAGAGAGCTCAGCATTCTGAGCAACCAGGCAGTCTCCAATAAGTGGCTGCCATGTGACCAGCCTGTGCTAATGGGGAGGAGGTCCATCCTCCCGACTGCCCAGATGGAGCCAGGCAAACCAGGCTTGCAAGGCTCGGAAAACACAAAAGGTAGAACAGAGGAGTGGAAGATCAGGGAGTCACACAAGTTGCCAAGCGCCACTGCCTGACTTTGGGGCTACTCCAATGAAGTCACTGAGTCTCAATTTTCTTACGTGCTAAATGGGACCAATAATAATGCTGGTGCTACTTACGTGAAAGCATTGTTGTGAGGAGCAGATGAGGTAATATGTCTGAAATACCTATATGGTATGTGGTAGCCCCAGTATGCAAGTACTTTGAAGGATTTATCTTTCAGAGGACTCAGGGAGGGTTTTAATTCTTAGTCACTTAAATTTACCCTCAAGTCCCTGTTTGGTAAATCACTAATCTGGCCAACTGATAAATTAATGATGCAGGTAGGGAAGCTAGAAGGACAGCTAAGTGATGCAGTGCATAGTGTTGGGCCTTGATTCAAGAACTGAGTTCAAATCTGTTCTCAGACATTGCCTATGATCCTGGCAAAGTCACTTAATTCTCATCTTGATTTGTTTCCTCATCTATAAAATGAGATGAAGAAGAAAACGGCAAACCCCTCCAGTATCTCTGTCAAGAAACCCCAAATGGGGTCACGGAGAGTCAGACACAGCCAAAAAGAGTGAACAACAACAAAACAGAAGCTGGATCTTTCTTTAGGATGGAGGGTGAGATTCTTGATCCCTTTCAACCATGTCTATGTATACATACACACAGCCTTCTTTCAATTATTCATTCTAACAGCAAGGGAGTTGGGACACAGATAAAACATCATTTAACACAAAAGTGCAATCACTTTACCAAGTATCTGTTGAAAGCCTCTTTTGGGGCTCAGTTCCAGACTAGGACTGGGATTTACAGAGAAGAGGAAGCCTGATCTCTGTCTTGAGATATTCCCAGTTCAGGTGAGGAGACAAGGCAGATAGAAAACCAGAGAGTGAAACTAAGAAAATGGGGGCAGCTAGATGGCTCAGTGGATAGAGCATCAGCCCGGAATTCAGGAAGACCCGAGTTCAAATCTGGTCTCAGACACTTAACACTTCCTAGCTGTATGCCCTGGGCAATTCACTTAACCCCAGCCTCAGGATAAAAAATAAAAAAAAAAAGAAACTAAGTAAAGGACTTATGACCACAGCAGTCATTAGCTCACTCCAGCCCTCCATCGCTTGTGTACATTTAACTTAGTAAATCCTCATGCCAGGTAAGTGTGCCTCATGCTACTGCTGATGCTGTATAGCAGAAAGGACACTGGGCCTAGGATAAGATAGTCTGGGTTCAAATCCCCACCATGTTCCTTACTAGTCTCATTGTCATCTCAGGCAAGTTAATCTATAAAATGGGGATAATAATTCATTTTTTTGCCCAAATCCTGAGATTACTTAAGAATCATTTAATTAGTTATTTCACATAAAGAGCTTCATGGAATATTTTGAAAGGAGTTATGTGATTGAAAGCCACTAATTTCAGCACAGCAATATCTCATTTATACAACATTATTGGAAAATGCCCTACTTAAGTGAATTTTTTATAAGAATTTTTTTCATGTATCTGAGGTTTTTTTTTTCCTTTAAGAAACCTTCTCCCCCCTGAGGCAACTGGGGTTAAGTGACTTGCCCACGGTCATACAGTCAGGAATTATTAAATGTCTGAGATCAGATTTGAGGTCAGATTTGAACTCTGGTGCTCCTGACTTCAGGGCTGGTGCTCTATCCACTGTGCCACCTAGGCTTCCCCAAGAAACCACTTTTTAAAATTATCATGTTGAATGGAAATTATATCATAAACTATAATATGCTCTCCTGCTCAGGGTCAGTATTTGTGAATATCAAATATTGTTATGTACCACAACACAGCAATGACTTCAGAACCTTTGAGATATGTAAGACTATACTAAAAGGCCCCAGACGACTATGCTTTCTTAATTCTTGTTTAGTTTGGAAAAGCTCTTCTGTCTTCTCTTTCACTGTCAGACTGGTAGCTATCAGGTACAGCTGAAGCAGCTTCTCTCTTTGTCTTCTCATTTACTCCTATAATTACTCTCCTCCTCTAATTTTAGCCTTTTTCACCAAGTTGTATTAAAATTGTGTGCAGAACAAGAATAAATAGCATCTGAGTAAGGGTCCCAAGTTGTCCTAAGTGAATAAAATGCATGAGTTTTAACTCAAGGATTTTAAGACATCCTCTTTGCCTTCTCAAAAGTTCTTTAGGCTACTTTTTTTGGTTGCCATTTGTATTCTATTAAATAAAATTACCTTACAAGTGACCTCTGTATGAGAGAGATATTATTGGACTAGAAATCTATGTCCAGGTTATTCTTATTTCCACCCAAGCCCAGATAATTCACCTCTCTGGTTGATCTGCTTGAGAAAAGAAATGTCACCTTTTCTAAATGTCCTTTTACAATGGATCAACCTTATTTCCTTGCTTTTAAACATCTCTATTGAGAATTTAATGGGCGCTCCCTTCCCCCTCACATCTTCCAGGGCTTCTTGGACCGATATATTAAAAAGTAACATTTCAAAACTCCTAGACAGGCAGAGCAGATAGGCAAGACTAACGTGCCTGTCTGCAAGCCCAAAAGGCCCCCAGAGAACTTCTGAAATCAGGGGAGCATCTACCACAGACAGAACCCCACCTCCACAGAGAAGAACACTGCCTAGATTGAGTCTGTATATTTAATTAAAACAATACATCTGATTCATTTTTGGTTTGTTTTGTTTTCATAACTATTCAATCTGTCTTCAGGCATTTCTCCAGAAAGTTTGGGCCACCAGAGCCCAGCCCTACAATTGGCCCACCCAGGCTTTCATCCTAGGACAACAAATGAGCTATAAATAGAGGATAATGAGTAATCAAATACTAGGCATGGTAGCTCAGACTATAAATGCTGCAGGGGTTCAGAGGAAGAAGTAATTGGTCCTATGCATTGACTCAAGACCCTTTCCTGGAAGCCAGGTGGGAGGAATAGGATGTTAAGTCCCAGGGAGTCAGAGTTGGAAGGTACTTTAAGATGTCCAGTCCGATTCCCTCCTTTTTCATAGTAAGTAACAAGAATAAAACAAAGGTCCCTGCCTTCAGGAAGTCCCTGGTCTGATGGGGGATGCAGAGCCCATACCAGCAGGGAGCAGGATAAGCCCACATTCCAGGATCTAAGAATACTGATGAAGCAGTATGCTTTTAAGCTCGCTTGAAAGGAAGGCCCTTCGAGGTATAAACACAATCATATGGGCTCAATCAAAGAGGCCTTTCTGGAGGAGGTGGGAATGATTTGTTTTAATATGCAGCCGATTTTTTAGAAATGGAGAGATGAAGACCGACGGTGAGGAAAAGATGTGAGCATCCTAGACTGTGGCAGGGGAAATCAGAGGTGGCCCATTAGGTCACACAGAGACAAGAGGGAACAAACTGGGTTGGAGAATAGAAATCAGATCAGCTCTCGTTCTCTCCCCTCTCCCTCCGTAGCAGGTCCCTGCTTATACTGAACCATCAAACAGAAAGTTCTGCAGCAGCCAGGATACACACCTTATAAAACAGCCTTATAAATTGAGAATAGAGGTGAAGCGCTAATAGATACTAGGTTCCGATATGTGGGCCTGAACTTAATAAACATTAGGTTACCTTCATGCAGTGGGGGGCAGAAGGAAGACCAGATTTATTAAAAAATCTTATCTGGAGGGTTTGCATTTCAATGGACTGTGGATTTGCATATTTTAACAATAACCTCCCATCATTCTGTCTGATCCATGCTTGGCCGGCTGTACGGATGGCTGTATCTTGAAAAGATGATCGTTGCTTTATTAAACCCTCCATAATTCGAAGGTATAACAATGCCACTTTGTTGGATAAAGGAGAGGATTAAAGGCCCCTTCTTTTTTGCCGGAAATAGAGCCATCCCAGATGGTGAGCAACTTCCTACCTCCTTGCTCTCTTATATTCAACACTTGGCTAAAGGGCAATCATCTTTGTTTCCCACACTCGAACCCTAGCTATGTCTTTGATGGCATCTAAAGTAAGAAATGAAGGGAGAAGAAAGAGGAGAAAACTGGTCTACTGAAGCTTTGCATCAGGTGTCCATACGAGGAGAGATACAGAGCAAGACCATATGGCGGAGAATGAGCATCACTACCTGCTAGGAAGGCAAGCAGATAAAATCATAATAGCTAGTGTGTATATAGTGCTTTAGGATTTTCAATGTGCTTTACAAACACATCTCATAAAACAACTTGGGAAGTAGTTATTGTCATTATCCCATTTCAAAAGTAAGGAAAATCAAGCTGTTGACTATGGATGAGTTGGGAAATAAGAACAAAGATCTCCTTGCCCAGTGATCTTTGAAAGACTGTGAAAAAGAGAAAATAAAGAAACAAGACTGGAAAAGAGCAAATATTTCAATTTTCAAAAAAGAAAAAAGAAAGTGAAAGAAAGAGAAAAAGAAAGCAGAGAAAGACTGCAAATGTATTCCTGAAGGAAATCTCAGTGACCTCAAGGAAAGGAAGAGGTGAGCTCCAAGAGCCAACATAGCTCCATCAAAAGCAGGTTATATAGCAGCCTCATTTAATTTCCTTTAGTTGACAAAGTAACTAAACTGGTTACTTTGTCTCCCATAATGGGAAGAAGCAGAAATGACATCGTGCTAGAAAGTCATTATCAGCATCAGGGAGGTTTGGGTTCAAGACCTGCCCCAATGCATTTTGGCTGTGTGACCCTGGACAAACCACAACCTCTCAGTGTATGAGCTGCTGAGAAAATGTTAGCCTACATGGGTAGAAGGAATTTCCTCACCTGGGAGTCCCCTGTATCATTGTTTATAAAAATCAAACAACCACCACCTTAAATTGGAAACGCAAGGAAATATTGGAAGTAGAGCTTACTTAGATTAATCAAAGTCATGTTCTCCTTATGAACAAAATTGTGAAATGTGGGCTAAAGAACAGTATCAATAATAATAATAGCTATTATATATACACATACATATATATATGTATATATAACTTTAAAGTTTGCAAAGAGCTTTACAAATATTTTATCCTCACCATGACTCTTGGAGAAAGGTATTACTGAAAGTGTAACTTACCTAGATTAATCAAAATCCCGTTCTCCTTGTGAACAAAAATGTGATATATGGACTAAACAACAATATTAATAATAATAGCTATTATATATATGCATATATATAACTTGAAGGTTTACAAAGAGCTTTACAAATATTTTATCCTCACCAGGACCCTTGGAGGAAGGTATTACTCATATCCCCATTTTACAGATGAAAGAACTGAGGCAGACAGAGGACAAGTGACTTATCAGGATCACACGGCTAATAAGCATCTGCACCTGCATTTGAACAGATTGGTAACTGGTTTATCAAACCTAAAGAGCGGTCCTTAATGCTCCGAGGTAATGGAGCGCCCCAGGGACCGTCCCGATCCGGTGCAGTTTCCCGGTGTTATCGATGACTTGCACAAAGGCACGGACGGCACCTCACGTTGGCAGATGACAAAGCTGAGAAGGACTGCACGCTGGATGCAGTCAGGGTTTAGAAAGAGCTTGACTATGAACCCCAACAGGGACACGTGCAAAATCCTTTGGGGTTCAGAGAATCAGCAGATAAAGGAGGGAGGAAGGAGGCGTTTATGGAGAGTAGAATAAAACTGCTGTGCGCCGGGCACTTCACCGGTGTCTCATTTAATCCCCATAACAATCCTGGAAGTATCTGCTATTAGTTAATAGATTTATAGAGTTTTGATTTATAGATAATTGTTGTTGTCCGTTCTTCATCTGCAAAGGGGACACAGTGCTGTCTGGGGTGACTCCAGACTGGCAGATGACCTGGATGGATGTAAGCGAGGCGGAATGGCACAAAGCCGGCCGCCTCACTCTCTCTTGCAGGAGCATCGAAAGCAAAGAGCCTAAGAGACTTGTGGCTATTTAAGCGTCCGAAGCCGAAACGAGCTCAGGTCCTGTTCGTGCAGACGCTCTGTGCACTATGGCGCCACCTAGCGCCTCTGAGGGGAGAAGCATGGCTAGACTCTATTTAAAGGAAAAAAGATTTAGGGGTGATTGGATCGCAAGCTCCCCAGGAGTTCGTCCGATGCGGCGGCCCTACAGAGCTCCTTTGACGTCAGGCTTCGTTAAACGAGGAAAGGGGGAAACAGTTGAGCCTCAGGATACCGCCCCAGGATGCCGCCCCCACCGAGAGCTAGCTCCATCCCCGGGAGCGCCGGGATTCGGGGCCAAAGCGAGATGCACTTCTCAGAGCGGGAGCCCCAGTGTGTGAGGAAGCCCCGAACACCCTCTGAGGCAAGGCCTTGTAACCACACAAACGAGGCAAATGAATCCACACGCAAGAAAGGCTTGTTTACGGGAGAAATTACAAACGGCTCACATCTCTATGGTACATTAAAATTTACCGAGCAATTTCTGGGGGGTCATGGTGGTCCGCTCCTCACTCCTTTTTATCTGCTATTTCCCGTCTGCTGCCAAAGGCAGCGTGTGAGAAGTGGGTGGCCCATGGTAGTAGTCATTAGAGGCAAGGTATGGACTGAGATCCGCAAGGTGCACACTAACGTCTGGAACCGTAGCCCAGGGTTTGAGTCCCCCTGTGGTGCTTGTTATGTGGGTGTATCAGCTGATTTCCCTGGAGCTCACTTTGTCACCTACATGAACTAGCTGGCCTCTGAGGGGCTTTCCCCCGGAGTCCGTGATTCTGTGATCTGTTGGCCAAATGCCCACCTTCCTGCTGCCTCTGAGGACCCAGAGCAAAGGAAGCTTTCTAGGCGGGTGGGGCTAATCACGGAAGGCTTCCTGAAAGAGTCAGGCTTCCATGCAGGTAAAAAGGAGAGGTGACAAGGGTTTGAAGGGGGTGTGAGGTGAGGGACAGTCAGTAGCTGCCAACCAGTAGTGGAATAGTCCCCAGAAGCAGGGGAGGCCGGGAGAGGAGGAAAAAGAGGAAGAGAAGGAAGGAGGGGAAGAAAAAGAGGAGGGAGATAAAAGGGAAAGAGGGAAAGAAAAAGAGAAAGGAATCAGTAAAGACTCTCTTTTCCGCCAGCCTCTTTCACTGTGGACAGGTGAAGCCTTTTGACTGAATCAATCATCGTATTTATTCTAATTGTATCATAATCGTCCCCAAGGAGCCTGGTTCAAATGAGCTTGACATTATTAAAATTTTAATGCCCAGTTTTCATAGCTGAATGAATATTTAAAGGGTATGTCCTGGCTCAAGTTATGATGATGAAGAAATTAATGGAATGTCTTGTTTAATGCATGGTTATGTGTTGATGCAAAAAGTGGCGGAAGGGGGGAGGAGAGGGAGGGTCTGAGCCAAAGAGGCCTGGAAAGCTAGTGTGGGAAGGAGGGGCCGGGACATCCAACCCCGGGCCATGCTCCTCCCTCCCTGCAGGAGGGATCATAGTGGGGTGGGGGGAGATCACTCCGGGGGGGGGGGGGGCATTTTAGATTGGGAACAAAAACAGAATCAAGAAGCATGTGGAAGCATCCCCAGAGTACAGAATGCCGAATAATCATTTAGAAGAGATTTAAACTTTGGAGGCTGAGAATGACCATGGCCTTCCCCAAATCAAGGGGGAGAGGCCCTTTCCTCAGGGCTAACTTCTAATGCAGATGTTTTTTCTCATTTGGAAGATGACTAATGGGGCAGATTCCCTTCCTCTTCCCTCCCAAAAACAACCCTCTTCTCCATGGATACCTCAGATCAACCCTGGGAGAATAGTACTTGGGGCATCCTGACCCTTCCTGGAGGCTGACTGCAAGCCTAAACTAGGACAAAAGGAATGAACACATTAGGAGTGGGAGACTAGCAAGACAAAGGGGCCCACAGCCCATAAGAGAAGGCAGGAGCAAAGGAGAAGAAAGAATGAAAAGACCATGTGGAAAGTAAGGGGACAAGGAGCTGTCATGGATGTTAATCAGCTTTGAGAGGAACCATTCACCCATAGTGAATCTTTCAGGGGCTGCTTTGCCAATAAACAGAGTTGGGGGAGGATGGAAGGGGTGTTGAATATTTTACAACTGTCTTAAGGATGCTCTGACTTTCTTACAAAAGGTAGGGAAGTAACCAGAAAGGTGGTCACCACAGGAAATTGACTATTTCTTTGTCTTCATCTCTCCCTCCCTTCTTTCACCACTTTTTCCTTCTCTTAGCTTCTCTCTTCTCTTTTCTTCTCCTCTTCTCTTTTCTCTCTCCCTTCCTCTGTCTCTCTCTCTTTCTCTCAATCTCTCTGTCTCTGTTTCTTATTTCTCCCTCTGTCTCTCTCCTTCTTCCCCTTCTCCCTCTCCCTTCCTCCTTTCTGCCCCCCCCTCTACCTCCCATCTCTGTCTCTTTCTTCTCTTTCCTTCTCCCTCTTAGATTGCCTGTTTTCTACATCTCTGTCTCTCTTTCTTTCTTTCTCTCTTTTTCTATCTTTTTATCTGTCTCTCTCCTCTTTCCCTCTCCTTCTTCTCTTCCCTTTCTCTGTCTCTTTGTCTCTCTGTGTCTCTCTCTGTGTGTGTCTCTCTGTCTCTCTGTGTCTCTCTCTCTTTCTGTCTCTCTCTGTGTCTCTGTCTCTCTCTCCCTCCCTCCTTCCCTCCCTTTCCCTCTCCCTCCCTCCTTTCCTATCTCTCCTATCTCTTTCCAATTTTTCATTGTATATCCCATTGTCACAATCTTTTCTCTACGACTCTTTGTCTTTATATCTCTCCTCTCCTTGAGTGTCCAAAATAAATTTCACTAAAGGAAGAATAAAGAGAACTGTAAGACTGTGGGTGTTTGGGACTGGGACAGAGAAGCAGGAAACTTTCAGACTGAGTGAGAAAATTCTCAATTCAGCACTGAGTCTCATGTACCCTGGCCCACACCGACTGGAGAAATATACCTCGCTGAGCTCTGACACTTCATTTCTGCCGAGAATTGAGAAAGCACTGGGCCGTATTTCATCGCTCCATCTAGCTCGGCGCCCGTCTGACAGCCGCTATGCCTGTGAACGCTCCCCGAACTCCAGCCTAAACGGGACATGAAAAATGGGGCCCTGTTTGCTGTTCTTTACTTTCAGGACCCTGAGGGTGGTATCCAGTAATGGGAGGGGGGGAGTTAGAGAAGAGCAGTGAAGCTGAGGAAGGAATGCTTTGTGGATTCAATCCAGTTCTATTCATCAGCAAATCTGTTTTGAATACCTCCTCTCTAACTTCACTGTGTGATGCTAAATGATGGCAATGATAGTTGGCATTTATATAGCATCTCCTATGTGCCAGGCACTGTGTTAAGTGCTTTACAAATGTAATTTCATTTGATCTTCACAACAATCCTGAGATGAAGGTGATGTTATTATCCCCATTTTATAGTTGAAAAAATGGAAAATGACATTGTAGGGGCCATAAGAGGAAGGAAACAGCTTTCTGGAGAGAAAATTCTCCTGAAAAACTAAGAATAAATAAGTGTTTGCATTTCTCTAATTCTTTAAGTTTCACAAAATGTCCTCCTTATGGTAACACTAGGTAAATAAAAGATATTGTTTTTATTCCTATTTCATGTTACTCTTTAAGTGTTTGAAGCTTAGATTCAGTTGGGTCTCTTAGTTCAAAACCCAAGACTTTCCGCCGAGTCTCCATTTCAGATGAGGATAGCATCTGCTTCAGGACCCATTCCCCAGAAGTCTCATCCTTCTCTCTTTATTGCCACAGCTTTCACCTGAAATAGTGGGCCCATTCCACCACCACCACCACCTTTGTCTTGGTACCATGGCATCAACCACAACACCAGGGAGACAAAAAGCTTTGCTAAGAAATTAAAGGTAGAATGCAAGAAGATGGGGTACAATGGCATTCTCAACCTTACAAAGGCACTGAGATATCCTGTTTATCTCATGTGGCCCACCATCCCAATCTGGGAACTCCTGTTCTTGCCTTTAAAAAACAGTCTCTGTGGCTGATCTGGTTCTTAACACAGCTTTATCACCTCTCTCTCTAGCTAAGGCAAACCCCGGGCTCTTAATGGTTAAACTATGCAGTTGGAAGAGTATTATGTTTAGTCAGAAGATCCCATTTCAGATCTTGGCTCTACAAATTCCTAGTTGCATGAACATGAGCAAGGTATTTCACCTAGATAGGTCTCAGTTCCTTTATATATAAAATGCTGTAATAACAATTGTACTTGTTGCTTCCCAGCTCTGAATTTCATTATTTTGTTGATTGTCTATGCTTAAGAAAAGAGATATAGAAGATGTTAATCTTGTTATTGTTCTGCCAAAACCCCATTTGAAGTTTTCTTGTCAAAGAAACTGGAATGATTTGCCATTCCTTTCTCCAGTCCATTTTATAGATGAGAAAACTGAGGAAAACAGGATTAAATGACTTGCTCAGAGTTACACAGGTCAGATTAAAACTCAGGTTTTCCTGGCTTTCTCCTTACTGAACCACCAGCAAATTAAACTTAATAGTGTACCTTTGTTTTAAGAGAACTGGATTTTTAAGCATTTGCTAGTACCCCCCTGGGATGGCCTAGTTATTTTTCTTCTTTCCCTTTCTTTGTCAGTTCCCTATCTAGTACCCACCTCTTGAATTTCCATTTCTAGACATTTGAGCTGGAGGAAAAGGGATATAATAATGATGATGATAAATGCTAGAATTTATATAATGCCTTAAGGGTTTCAAAGTGCTTTACAAATGTAATCTCATTGAGTCCTCACAACAGCCCTGAAGAGAAAAGATGGTATTAATATTTTTCATTTTACAAATGAAGAAACGGAGGGCAGCCAGATGTTAAATGGAAGCAATTTGCCCAGAGTCACACAGCTAATAAGTGTCTGAAGCCACATTCTTCAGGTCCAGTAATCTATAGGGGACATTCTGGATAAAAGTCAGCCAGTCAGTCAACAAACATTAATTGGCTACGAATATTCTAGGGACTGTGTTAAGGCCTAGAGACACAAAGAAAGGTAAAAAGACACTCCTGATTTGGAGGAACTCAATCTAAAGGGGGAGATAACATACAGGAAAACTATGTATAAACTAGTTACATGCAGGATAAATTAAACATAACCAAGAGAGAGAAAATACTAGAGTTGGGGGGGGGGGGAAATTGGGCAGGGTTTCCTATAGAAGGTAGATTTTAGCTAAGACTCAAAAGCCAAGAGAAGACAGGAAGTGAAATGAGGAGAATTCTAGGCATGGATGACAAGCCAGTGAAAATGCTTGGAGTCAGAAGATACATTTTCTTGTTTGAGGAGTAACAAAGAGATCTGTTTCACTGGGTTGCTGAATACAGGGTGGGGTGAGGCAGGAGCAGAAGAGAGAGGAGGGAAAGGGGACTGTAGGTAATAAAAAAGTTAGGGGGAAGGTGGCATGAAGGCAAGTTATGTAGGGCATTAATACCAATATCAAACAGAGGATTTTAGAAATAATCTAGTGAATTAGCCAATTGGCCCCTTTTTAGAATGATGTTTTTAAGTATATAAAATAAAAACCTTTTAGTGCATAAAAATAAAATAAAATAGGATTACAAAGAAAAGGAATTATATTGAAATACAATTGTTCCACTGTATAACTAGTTCATAGGCTGAAGCCTAAAAAAACCTTGATCTAGTCCAAATCCCCAGCTGGTTGGATGAAGATGAGGAAATAGAAATTGAAAATCCAGAAAATATTAAGCCCAAAGTTCCAGGTTACAGCAATTCAAGATTCAAATTCATGCAGCATGATATAGTGCAGGCAACACTGGATTGAGAATCAGAGAACCTGGATTCAAATCCCAGCTCAACCACTCTGTACTTTTGAACAAAATCGTTTAATTTTTCTGACTTCAGATTGGCTGGTTTCTAATGGACTTTGCATCTCTAAATACATAATGATTTGATACTACGATTCCATAGTGGGAACTATTTCTGATACCTTTCCCTCCCTCTTTGTGCAGGAGGAAGCCTGGGACTTAAGAGCTGGGTTTCCCTTGGCCTTCATACCTCCCCCTTCCATCACCCTGCTCCCAGCTCTTTCCCTCTCTGGGGTCTGAAAATGAGAGAAATCTTTGATGAGATGAAAAAGGATACAAGGGGAAACAAGTCTGAAGAGGTTAAGTGTTTTGCCCAAAGTCATTCAGTAGTCAAGACAAATCAAAGAAACAAACATTTTGTGACTGCATACACTGTGCGTATTCTGAGAATTCAAATATAAGCTGAAAGATAGTCCCTACTTTCTAGGACCTTGTACTCAAATGGTAGATAGGCAACACATAAAAAGAAGGGTAAGGAGAGTATCAGTCCAGGAGAATGGTAGAAAACATCAGGAAAGATAGAAAGGGAGTCTAGAAAAGAATGAAGACATAATTGGTCTGGCCTTTTCCTGTAAAACAGAAGTCTGAGAGGAGCCAGCCAATTAGAGGTAGTAGATGCAAAGCCTGAGTGTCACACAGGCAAAAAGAAGAGAACCAAAATTTGACATCCAAATGTTTAGGAGAAAGAAGGATTTAGTACATAAGGAATTCTCCCACTTTCTACCATAGGGAATGTTCCACTGGTGGGATTTGAGTCTTCCCAGAGTTGGGCACTAGGTTCTGGAATTTGGAAAAGGAGATGGGATACATATAACATATTCATACAAATAAACTACAAAAATGGTTCATAGGTAATTCTAAATATAGCCAATGGCTCCAAGACCAAGGCCAGTGCTATGGAGTTATGGAAGTCAGTTATGGAAATGTGGAAAAGAATTTTTGCCAGGGCAATAAGTAGCCCATGTCTACAACCCCTGCTACTGGGAAACTAGGCTGGAGGGTAGATTTAGTTTATAAGTACTGAATTGCATAGGAAAGTCAGAACCAATATAGTGAATTCCTGGAATTGAAAGAGGTAAAGGAACTCTTGTATGGAAGTGTCCTTCAGGTTGTCTAGGGAGAGGTGGACTATCTCATGTTCTCTATAGAAACGCTCAAAGTTCCTACGGAAACTGCTGTACTTCTACCCTGAAAAGATAGGTAGTATTAAGATATATGACAGATAGACAGACAGACAGATAGGTAGATAGGTAGATAGGTAGATAGGTAGATAGATAGATAAATAGATAGAAAGAAGATGGAAGAATGAATGAAAATGAAATAATAATAATAAATATAAATAAAAATATATAAATAAATAAATGAAAGAATGAATCATTAGATATAGAAGGAGAAAGAAAGAAAGAAAGAAAGAAAGAAAGAAAGAAAGAAAGAAAGAAAGAAAGAAAGAAAGAAAGAAAGAAAGAAAGAAAGAAAGAAAGAAAGAAAGAAAGAAAGAAAGAAAGAAAGAAAGAAAGAAAGAAAGAAAGAAAAGAGGGAGGGAGGGAAGGGGAGGAGGAGGAGGAGGAGAAACAAAGAAAGAAACACTAGTTTTGGAGATAGAGGATCTGAGCCTGATTCTAATCCACTATTTACCAGCACACTCTCTGACCCTATAGGTCACTTCATCTTTCTGGGACTCAGTAGTCTCACTTATAAAATGAAGGAATTGGACACGATGACTTTTAAGGTCCATTTCAACTTTACATTTTATGAGTTTGGAAGATCAAAGACTGATGACATTTACCAGCGAGATTGGAAGTAGGAGTGGGGGAATCTGGGTGGCTTGGAGAAGGTCCAAGAAACTGATGGTTTTTGTTTTTATTTTTTAGAGAGGCACAGAAGAAATGTGGCTTAGCAGAGGAAAAGGGATATCTGTTGTGGGTTTTCCAGGAAAGGAGGGTGAGCTGGGGTGAAGGAATGACAATGACAAAGCCCATCCAGGGTCAGACAGATCAGAAAGTACCTGTCAACCAGGAATCTGTCATGAAAGGCTTGATGAGGGAGCTGGGAAAGAGGAAACCAGGAGTGACCTGATGTAGCAGGCCCCCTGCTCAAATTCTCTCAGAACTCCCTTTATCCCCCTGAGGGCCTGCCTGCCTTGAGGTGCCTCCCAGATCCTCCTCTCAAAGGGTGGTGGCAACAAAGACTGAAAGGGGTGCTATACATGAATCAAAGAAACTTAATCTTTTCTCTTTCTGCATCTTCTCCATGTCTCTGCCTGTAATTGGTGTCTTTCACATCTTTTTGGTTGCTTGGATTCCCACCCATAGCATTTTTCTCTTGGCTATGCCAAGGAATTATCAAATGGGTATATCACCTGGAATATTAAATCAATCATTTACTTATTAATCACTTCTATTGTGTGATTTCTTGTTTCACTTCTTTCTCAGTATGGGACAGCACAGAAACACAAGGAACACAAAATGGAGACACAGAAGGAGGGAGAAAATGACAGGGAGACATTCTTTTTCAATGTGCCTTTATTTTTTTTCCCTGAGCTTGTTTAAAAATGAGAATACATATTTACTGCCTTCAGAAAGCTCCCAGTCACTTTGGGGAAAACAGGAATACACATCCATAAATATACACACACAGTATCTCTCTCACACACATATACATATATATATGTACATACTCACATATACATATATATTAAACAATTAGATACCAATACAAGGCAATGTATGACCAAGGACTAGAGTATGTGGTTCAAATAGAAAATTTTACATGACAGAGAAAAAGTATGAAGTAACAGCTCTAAACTATATAACATTTGATAGTTTACAAAATTCTTCGTGACAATCCTGTAATCCAGATAGATCAAGTGTTATCCCTGTTTTGCAGATGAGAAAAAGAAGCCTCTGAGAGTTCAAATATAAACTTAGGATCACACTTCTAGTTCAGATCTTTTCACTCTCAAGTCCCGGGTTCTGTCCACTTCACCATGCTCCCTAGAAGGATATTATTATTACTATTATTATTATTATTATTATTATTTACCTCAAAAGGTACAGGAAGTAAGAGGGAAGCAAAAGCATTTATTAGAAAACAACCATTATTTTTCTTTAACAGCATCAAAACAATACATCAAAAAGAAAGATTTCTCAGACAAATTGGGTCTGGAGGACTTTGATTGGGGAAGGATGAAGGAAAGACCTCAGGTAGAAAAGAAGAAATATCACAATCAAATAAAATCTCTCTCACACACACTTCAAGGGTTTTTGTTTTATTTTTTTTCCTTTCCAAACATATCACCAGATAGTTCATGGTATCTATCAATTAAAATATCATAACATGAAATTAATATCATATATCTGTTCTTGGCAAAATCTTTCCAAGGGCCAACATGTATCCAATCTAGAGCCTGGCTTGGACTTGGTCTCTGGCTACCTTTGGTTTCCTATCCCATTTTTCTGTCTAGGTCAGTAACTTGAATATACTACCTGGTCTATGTTTAAGATACTCTTTCACCTCTTGACCTGACTACTACCTAGACTTTGGACTTTGTCCACTTGTACCTTAATGGTTCTGCCTCCCTCCATCTTTATCTCCCCCTCACCTCCACTTGGTGACCTAGAATCTTTCTTGAAAATTGCAGCTTCGGGAGAAAGCAGCCAACCAAAGGAAGAGGTCATAGGGATAAGGTGTCATAAAGGCAGAAAAATTCAGAGAATTCTTCTTTTCCTTCAAGACAAAGCTCAAGTACTTCTTTCTGCATGCATTCTTTTTGATCCTTCCATTTCCTGGTACCATCCCTTTTAAACTACCTTGCAATTATTCCTTTATTCTTTTTGTATAAGTATAACCTTTGTATACTTATATAGAGATACTTATTTCCCCCAGTACAATGTAAACTTCTTGACAGAAGTTACATTTTTTACTGTTTGTATTTCCGGTGCTTAGCACAGATCCTGGCAGAGAGTAGGCACTTGTGGAATACTGGGTAACTGATTAATTAATTGACTTGCTTTGGACACTATTAAATATAAAGATTAATCACATTTAGATCCATTAAAAAGCAGAAACTTGTTCTGGGTCATGTCCATTGCCTTAGCCAGTATTAAGCTCAGTGTCCTTTGGTCAAATGATTTGATCTTCTTATGAGGTAAGCCCTGCTCTTGCAAAAGTATATCCCAAAAGTTATACAATATAATGAATATTTTGAACTTCAAGCATTTAGTTCTCCTCCCATGCCAATTGCTGCCTCAGCCCTGCTCCTGACCATCTCTGGTATGGATTTGTTATGGGGAAAGTAGAGTCACAATATCTATATTTATAAGGAATAACATATTCAGGATGTCAGTGAAAATATCTGCCCAGAGTTCAAATAAATGATTCTAGCTTCTAATCTTGCAAATTCTTTTTTGGATTTTTTATTTGTTTTTCTATTAATTAAAAATATATATTGAATTTTTTTTGGAGATTACAGACACTTCACAAACACAAACTCCTTTGCAAAATCAGTTTATCTGTTGCTAACAGATAGGACAGCTGCGGCCTTACACTTTGGCACTATGGTACTAACATTGACTGTTGCCATTAATCATTTTTCTCTCTCCATGATGACCTTATTTACATTGTGGAAGTCATTGCATATATTGTTCTTTTGGCTCTGCTTTTTTCACTCTGTGTCACTTTATGCATATCTGTAAGGGGCTGAAACTCTTGAGTTAATGTACTGAGGTCGGACAATCGAGCACTTGAGGCTAATTACTGATTGGACAATTCTCTATAAGAATATGCTTGGAAAATGGCCCTTCCTATAATCCAGTGCTGGCCCAATCGTTTGATATATACAGAGAATTGTGAGAGGGACTAGGAGGTGCAGTGAGACTAGC
The DNA here is from genome assembly GCF_048593235.1 of Sminthopsis crassicaudata. Lineage (NCBI taxonomy): Eukaryota > Metazoa > Chordata > Mammalia > Dasyuromorphia > Dasyuridae > Sminthopsis > Sminthopsis crassicaudata. Next base: position 354,506,151 of record NC_133617.1, on the reverse strand, counting down.
CAGGGTCACTTCTGGGCTGAAGAGGAAGAGGTGAGGTTGCAGAGATCCTATGCATCCACTCTCTTCACTTCTATCGCTAAAATGCAAGAATAAAGACTTTTGCTTATCCTGACTCCTGCTGATTCTAAGATATCCAGGGTGCTAATGTGGTCATCACACAAATCTTCTAATTTCCCCCCCAAATTCTTCTTATTCATCATTCTTTATGGAATGTTAGTATTTCATTATATTCATATATCATAATTGTTTCAGTCATTCCCCCAACCAATTGACATTATTTTGTTTCCATCTTGTTCTCCAAAATTATGCTGCCCTGAACACTTTTGTATATATGGAACTTTTCTTGCTGTCTATAACTGACTTGGGATATAGTTCCATTCACAAGATCTCTAAGTCAGAGTATAAGCAAATATCTAGGTCAACAGATATGAACAATTTTGTAACTTTTCTTGAATAATTCCCAATTGTTTTCCAGTTGTCAAGCCAATTCACAGTTCTACCAAAAGTGAATTAGTACACCTGTCTTCCCTCAACCCCTCCAAGAATATTTCCCATCTTTTAGCATCTCTGCTAGCTTAAAAAGTATAAAATGATCATTCAACCCAACCTCGCTAATTTTATGTTAGAATCTTAATATTTCTACTTCTCCCAGGTTTCTGAACCTCCATTCCCATAGCATTTCCCTAGAATCACTTCATCAGGGACTGGGATTGTTCCTCTTATTTAAATCTCCCTCTCAAACTCCTTCAAACTTTTCATTCTCTGAATTTGGCCCATGCTTTGATGTCATATTTTTTCCACAAGTCTTGAGTCCTCATAGAATAATATATCTAGAGTAGGAAAGGATTTTATATCTAGTCCAATTCCCTCAGTTTTCAGATGATATTGGTTATTAAGTTTAGTGACACCCAAACTCACATAATGGCTAAGTTGGGTCTTGACCTCAGGTCTCATGTCTCCCAAATTCAACATTATTTCCATTGTATCAAGTTGCCAAGGACACCTACTGGACTCTGATACCCACTCACATACAATCATTAACCAGTTTCTAAGGGATTCCAACCCATCACTCTTTGACTCTCTCCCTCCATTTACAAGGACACTTTATTCCTCCCAACTGACTTGAAGCCCATTTCTCAGAAAAGTTTCTCCTTTTCATGCCTTAGAACAGATATTTCCCTTTTCTGTTTTAAACCTTGTACAATATACCCAGGCCTCCATATACCCATGTCTTGGGACTCTTATCAAGTTTCTTATTCCTTCTTTAGGGAGTTTCTACCTAATGAATCCCTTTGGCAGTCTGATAATTGACCCTGTTCTCAGAATAATGTTTTTAAAGACACAAATTAAGTTACTTAGGATTTCAAAGAAAAACACATATTCAAATATTTAGCAAAACGAAACCTTTTAAAAAAATTCTAGTGAACCTATGTTAAGAAACCCTGATCTAGCCAGCCTTCCATTCTATGATAGAATCTAGATACCAGAAATACCTTGGATCTAAGAAATATTCATATCTTTTCTGTCCCTAGGTTTTTGTTCCCTCTGTTCTCTGGTCCCTGTTCCCACATACCCAGGGCATTCCCCAGGAATGCCAAAGGATTTTAATGGTTGCCAGTCAATAAGCAACTATTAAGTGATTATTCTGTGCCTGGCACAATGTTAATGTATGGAGATGAAATTCTTTCCCTCCTAATTACCTTTACTTTTTCTTCCAGACACAATCTCTGAGCTGGAGAGGACCTAGAAAAACCCTTCCTTTAGGTATAATTACCCTGGACTCTGCCAGAATAAGCCATAGGTCTATGTAGCATCTTTATTAGGCCAGAGTATATACATCCCAGGAATAGACATTGCCAGTTCTCACTGATTCAGAAGTTTTTTCACAGGATCACACTCTCTTCCCCTGTACTGTTCTCCCTATGATGATGATTTCGTGTCCATGACTCTTGTGTTCTCAAACTACAAGCTTTCCAAGAATAGAATACATCTCAAAATGGCACAGTCTCAGTTTCATCCCAAAACCAACCTTAAAGTTTGTCTAAAGTAACCATCTTATTTCTAGTTTATTGATTCCTTTTGTTTCCTTAGTTATTTCCTGTTATATGATTTAAATATATATGTATACATGCACACATACATATGTATATTTAACAAAAATATATTTACTTAGTCACAGCATAGAAAAGACATTCAGAAAGGATACTGCAGCCCTTACCCTGGGTACTCTCAGCCCCCTTTAACTCCATATGGAACTGCCTCTGGACAGCAGGGCAGAGAATGAATGGTGACTCATGCTACCTTGGGACATCTGCCAAATCCAAAGGGATCCAAATACATTTGTTACAAAAAAAGTAATTATGAAAAACTAACCAATATTGAAACCTTATCCGATGATGTTTGTGACATTGTGACTCCCACATCTCTGCTCAGGTGGGAGGGAAGGCAGGATTCATCATCAGGACTGAGGTTGGTCATAACAATCAGAGTTCAGCTCTTTCAGAGTTGTTTTATTATTGTATCCTGGTTTTACTTTTTTTTTTTTTAAACTGTATCAGTTCTTATAAATCTTCCTATAAATCCAAAGCAAGGCATTTTACCAGATCCCCAGGAAGGAGCAGACACTCATCAGGAATCAGCCCAGACGTGCTTATCATCTTGCACAGCAGAAGGAATGAATTTCCTTACAGATATGTTTCTCAATTAGCAAGATAGTCTCTGAAATGTGCCTCCAGCAGTGGGAATGGGCTGCACAGAATCATCCCCACTCTTCCAAATGACAGGCAGGGGTGAAATAGGATTGGTCAAGGAGCAGTTTGTAGGCACATTTAGCATCAGTCTGCTGGGGGCAGTGTCTAGTCAAGGCTAGGAGTCAATCCGTGGCTGGATTACACAGTCAATTTCTGTGACTACACTGAGGGTCAATTTGTCGCCAGTTAGAATTGTTGTTAATCTGTGGCTGAAGTTAGGAAGTCAGACTGTGACTGAAGAATGATGTTTGTCTCTTTAAAACTAAGGGACTCCTGCGGGAATTAATTCTGTGACCTGGGATTCCTTAAACCTCTAATCACTGAGCAAACCCGGTCCTGAGATGGTGTTCCCATGCATACAACTCCTGAATCAGAGAGGCCATTGGAAAGGGAAGGAGGAGGGCAAGATCTGAAGCCAGACAGCTGCTCAATGATCTCTTGTCTTCAGAAGGAAAACAGTTATTTAAGTTTTTGATAAGGACATAATATGGAAGGGAGAGCCTGTTGCAGGGCAAGGGCTATTGTACAGACCATGGGAAGGGAACATAAATCCATCATTGAAGTCATAGAAGAGATGGTTCCTAAAATAATGAGACTACAGCCACCAATCCTATAACAAGAAAATGTCTGAAATAATATAAGTGTGCTCGTGTCTGTGTAGATATGTGTGTACATATGCAAGCAAGTGGCTGCTCAGTGTTTCTCAAAGATCCTGCAAAAGCATATGAAGTATGCCTGCAGTTCACTAGTTATGCTACAAATTGTATGACTTACATATGTAAAGACTCCATCCAACTCTCCCACAATGTGCCATGATTCCTCCTTGCAAAGAATAATATTGTGCTGTGAGCAAAGAAAAATTGAAAATGACTATGTGTGTGTGCTTATGCATACATACATATGTATATGTACATTAAATGTATATATGCTTTGCATAATTTATATGTTGGTTTCTATGAGTGTGTGTTTCTTCAATATATATGTAGCTCTGGGGGGAGGGGGGGAATGCCACTGTCATTGTCATTGTGAAATCTAGGATCTTAACTTAGAGTACCTGTTCCCTTGCCCAAATTTTCTGGGTCTCCTTGTCAAATTCAACCTACCTGGGCTTCCTTCAAGTCCCAGCTAAATTCCTACCTTCTATAGGAAGCCTTTCCCAACCCTTCTTAATTCGTAATTATAATCCAATAGATTGTAAACTCCTCAGGATCAGGGAATGCCTTATGTCTCTTTTTGTATCCCCAGCACTTAGCACAATGCTTATTGAATGATAGCACCTTCTCTCTTGATTATTTTCAATTTAACAGATAGATAGATAGGTAGGTAGGTAGGTAGGTAGATAGCAATATGTAGATATATGATAGCTTCTTTGTACAATGTTTTCTCCATTAGATTGTGAGTTCTTCCAAGGCAACTTTTACCTTTCTTCATATCTTCAGCCCTTAGAATAACTCCAGGCACATTAGAGGTAAATATAAGGTTACTAACTGACTGATTCACCCAATACCCAATGCTAATCATTTCTCTCCTTCTGTGTTTTTCTTTGCAGATGAACAGGCCCATCCAGGTGAAACCTGCGGACAGCGAGAGCCGAGGAGGTAGTAGCCATCTGCGTTGGCCCCTGTACCCAAAGGCTCATTTACCTAGGTCCCCTCATGGGCAAGGCCTTGACCCATCCACACCACCCTCACTGGTCCAGGTCCTGGCCCTTGAGCACCACTTCTGCTCACCGCACCAGAAACATCAGATTGAAAGGCCTAAACTCTAGGGCCCTGGAAATTTGTGGAATTTCACCCACATTCAAGCCTTTCTGCCCCATAGGCTAGGCTTGTTCCTAGCCATTATATCTCCCTTGCATGGGATTGGTGGAGAAGAAAGTCATACAACCCCCTAACCTGGGAAAACTTTGTCTGAGTTACTTTGGTCGGGGACATTTGGGTGGGTTGGGGGTGGGAGGGACATGAGGGATGATGGCAAAGGTTTCAGAATGGGTGGTTGCTTTGGAGAAAGAGGGGAGAGAAGTTAGAGGACAAGAAGGGGAAGAGATTTTTAGTGGGAAAGACAGATTGGGGTTATGGAGGACCAAGACTTGAGACAGGAAATGGGAGGTTTGGGGCTTACCATGAATGAATGACCATGCTACTCAGCACCTGTGACTCCTGTGGGACTGTTTGTGACTTAGTCACCCCCATCTCTACTCTTCTTCTCCAGTCCTGAGTCTCCGTTCCCTGCCCACCTACCTCCTCATCCCTGCCAGGGATGTCTGACGGTAGCCTGGGCAGCTGCTCCAAACATCTCTGATGAACAACCTACTGTTATAAGTCTAGGATCTCTGGCCTGGACAAGAAAAGGCCTTTGGAAAGAGCTTTGGACTAAGAATCAAGAGCCCTGAGTTCAAATCCTTGCTACAGCATTAACCCTCACTATGATCCAAGATAAATTATGTCACTTCTCTGGGCCTCAAGTTTCCTCTTCTGTAAAATGAGGTATTTGGACTAGAGGACCTCTAAGGTTCATTCAAGCTCTGGTGTTCTATGGTTGGCAGGTCACCTATGAGCCATGGTAGGGGAGGTAGCTGGTACTGAGCTGGGCTCCATTAGAAAGGGGAGCAAGCAAAAGATTCCAGATTCTCAGACTCTGAGTGTGTTTACCTAAAACTTGGAGGTAGCTTTGGTAAAGGACTTTCAGGAGAAATAGAAAAAGTACTGGGAAAGAACCTAGAAGGTGGAGCTAAGATAAAACCAAAGTAGTAAAAGAGTGGATTTTAGATTAATAAAGTAAGAGGTACACAGGTGAGGGCCCGTTATATTAGAAAGGGAAAGGGTATGGCCCTTGTTCTCCAAACTCCCACAATAGCTCTAAGTTCTCCACTATTCCTAACCAGTAGTTAGAAGGATGGACTTTAGACTCAGTCTAGGGCTGTTTCTCCTTTTCAAAAGGAGTAAATTCAGAGACCTTGTTCCCCAAGAAAGAGATCTAGAATGGGAACAAAATTCCCCTAAAAGGGGATGTACTGGTGAGGGGAGCTGAGGTACAAGGACAGATTTGTGAGTTGAAGAATCAGGATCCTGGTCTACCTTTATCCCTCAGGCCTATCAAAGCCAGGATTCAGAGCCAGGGATTTAGGGCTCTAAAGAACCCTAAAATCTAAAGATAAAATTACCTGTCCAGAGTCATACAGCTAGTAAGTACCTGAAATTGGATTTGAACTTATCTTGCTTATTCAAGGCCCAGCACTCCACCTATCTACCTAATGATAAGTATCTTTAAAATATATATATATATATATATATATATAAAACTATAAGTGCTATAGGAATTCAGAGGGACAAAGGGTTCACTATCATTGATGCGATCAGAAATAATTTATGTGCTCTCTATGATCCATAAACATGAGTCATCAAATCAGATGAAATATTTAAAGTTTTAAAATACTAAGTAATTTTTTTTTGTTATTGTTGTTGTCACTATCATTATTAAAAAGGACTTCCTGAAAGAGTTAGGCTTTGAACTAGAACTTAAGAATGTATAAGATTTGGATAGGCAACATAGATGTTTAAGGACATTCCAGACCAGGAAATACATAATCAAAAATAAAAAGGCAGAAAAGCACAAGTTATTACTGGGGAGAGTAAGCAAGTGGACTTGGCTAAGAGGAAGGAAGCATGTGGAGGAGCAATGGGAAATAAAAGGGATGAAGGAAAAGATTGACACAAATAATAGGTTGAGGGCTAGAGTGTAGATCCTAGAATGCCAGACCAAGTTGTTGGTGTTTGACTTAATTAAAAAAAAAGGTTCCATCTATGACCTACACAGTTAGAGAGAATCATTCATAATCTCTTTTATTAAACTGGGCTTCACCCTGCTCCAAACTAAATGCATTTTCTCTCCTCCCCTTGGACACAAAAGTTTCTAACTTGCTAACTCATCTCCTTTCTCCCATCTATCTACTGCCTCTGACACTTGCCCCAAAACAGATTAATCAGCTCTTTTGTTCTTTGCTGAGAGAAAGCACATACACAAAAAAAAGAAAAAGAAAAAAAAAAAAAAGAAAAGAAAAGAAAAAGAAGGGGATAAAATCAAACTTCTATCAATTGCTCATTCAATATTAAATAGTCAGATTGTTTTTGAGTCAGCAGTATTGGTGGGCTATAACTAAAAAAAAAGGCAAGTTGGTTTTAAAATAATCTATATAGAGTTAAATATTTTAAATGAAAGAAGAGAAAATTATAATTAAAGAAGAATAAAAAAATGGGACAATGAGCAAAAGGGAGAACCTGTATGATATTTGGAAAGGTTAAAAAAAATTAGGAGAAAGAAGAAAATTGGGAGGGAGGAAATAAGAGAAAGAAGAGAGAAGGAAGAGGAAAAAAGAGAAAAGGGTGAAAGAAGATAAGTAGGGAAAAGAATAAATGAAAGAAAGAATTAAAGAAGTACAAAAGATAGAAGAAGTAGGTAAAGGTGCAAAGGGAACAAGGGAAAAGAGATGGAAGAAAGAAGGAAAAAGTGGGGGAAGGTACAGAATGAGTACATGAGACAAAGCTGTGGATTTGAATTCAGAAAATGTGCATCCATTTCCCTTTTCTGCTTTTTACTTGTTCTGTGACTTTGGACAAGTCATATCATTTGTCTGAGCTTCAGTTTGACCTTCTTTAAAAAAGAGGGGGCTGGAATAAACAAAGTTTAAGGTGCCTTCCAGATATAATCCTTTGACCCTTCTTGGTCTGACATTATGAGAAACAATGCTCCACATTATGTGGCCAAGGAGATAAAAGAAAGGAAAATTTCCATTTCTTTATGGTCAAAGGCCAATGAGGAACTCAGATATCATGTTTGAGACCTTCCATTTCTCTCCATCCTATCTACAAATGTTCAGGATAAAAATAATATAATTGTCCTTGAAACCAGTCATTTGAGAATCATGGAGCCATGACCCAGACCCTAGCAACATCATGATTTAAGAGCTACGGCTGCCCCAATGTGGGATGTCTCCTAACTTACCAGTCATTCTTTTTGTTGTTGTTGTTGCATATCTTTTCTTCCCCATCCCACCCCCAACTAATTTTCCTTAAATCTGCCAAAGAGAGTCAAATTAGTCTTTGGTATCTAGCCTTGAATTCAACCTCTGAAGGCATAAGACCTGGCCAGAGTAGAATGGTCATGGCAGTAAGATTTGTCTCCAATTTGTTTTGCTTCTATATTACTCACCTCCACCCCCATAATGTAGTCTAGTGTCCAAAAAATCCAGTCATATGGAATGATTAGGAACTAAATGTGCTCACCTCCCCAGCAGACCAGAAGAGGAAAGAAATGCAATGATGGTTTATAAGTTGCTACTTTCATGTACTTTCTATAAACTTAGTCTCTAGAAGTGACTGCTAGCTAAATTATAGTATCAGATCTAGACAGAGATGAAAGTCTCAGAAGTCATCTAGTCTCATGCAGTCATTTAATATAGAGAGGCAACAGAGGCTCAGGAAAGTGAAGTAAGTGACTTGCTCAAGAGCACATAGAAATCAAAGGTGGGATTTGAACCCAAGACTTTGGACTCCAGCATCTGTGTTCTGTCCAATGTAGTATGTTGCCAGAAATTTGATTTTTTTTCTGTATGTGAAGTCAACCAGTATGGATAGGCATCTAATCCAAGACCCTGACCTCCTCCTCTGCCCTGCATTCTGACCCCTGTATTAATGGGCCTTATGAAATGTGGAATTAAATTACTTTTTTCCCATTTACTATCCTCATTGATTTGGGTGGAAGGTGAGGACTTTTCACTGATGTAAATATAAGACACTACAGAAAGGCTGCGTGGGCAAGGAACATTTCTAAGTGAGAATGTTTAATGAAGTCCTAGAAAAGTCATTCCCCAACTCTACTTAGTGGGTCCCTGTCTTCTGTATCTTTTCCCAGGGGGGAGAGAGCAGTTGTAGCCTAAACCCCAGCAATGTTGACTCCAGGAATAGATTCAGCCAGCTTTAGAGAAGTCCCCAGTGAAGAATAAATGATTGAATTTCATGGAGAATCAGCTGATTTTTTTTTTTAATTAAAAAAAATGCACATTCTTTCAAGGACAGCAAAATACTAACAGAGAAGCCTCCCACTACTAAGGCTCCTACTATCCATATCCCGTAGCCCAAATCCTGAGTCCAAGGTCAAGGTACCCATATTACTTCCTGCCAGTGACAGAAAATACCTCCCAGCCCCACCTTACCCTCATCCTTGCTCAACATAAATCCTTCCAAGATTTATGATGGCAGCTTGAAACCTTGAGCACATCAGTTATGACTAAAAGTTGGTTTTATTCTTTTTCCTCCATCCTCACAAAGCACTCTTGCTGAGGAACATCCAGAATCAATCTCCTCCCAACACACACACACACACACACACACACACACACACACACACACACACCCCTGAGAATAACAGTTCCTTCTCTTCCAGTATCCTCAAAACTCAGCAAAACACAGCCCAAAAAAACACACAATCCAACAACACTCAGAAACTCAACACTCACAACTTTATGCACATACACCCTAATATATATAAAAGCCTGACACCACAATCCAAAACATATATGACATAGGTGAGACCTTAGGAAAAATTGATATTGGAGGTGTTATTTATACTCCTTCCCTTCTCTGTCCTCAGTGCCCTGCTTTCCATAATCCCTCCCTCCTCTCTTTATCTCCAGAGGGCTCAGTTGATGCTGAAATGAGACCATGTTTGAGCCAAAGGAATATAATTCCAATAGTTGAATTTCAGGCACCAATCGCAGCTAAGTTAGCAAAAATATTTGGAAATAGAAACCTTTTTCAGTAACAGGATGGATGCAAGCCCAATAGAGTAGTATGATAAGAAATCAATTTATTTAGTTTTGAAGGACTTGGGTTTGAATCCCAGCTGTGTTACTTAACATTTGTGTGACTCATTTGAGTATGTCATTTCACCTTCAGACTCAGTTTCTTTATCTATCAAAAAAAAAAAAAAAAAAAAAAAGAGGGGATTGGAACAGATAATCTTTAAGATTAGAAATTATGGGATCTTACGACCATTCCTCCTCTAAATTAAGAGTCCTATACCAATTTATCTTGCTGAAAGCTATTTTAGATTGCTTATCCAGGTCCAGAAACTCTCATTCATTTTAAGCTCAATTTATTGACATCCTCCTCCAAAACACCATCTACCCACCAATCCAACTTCTTTGACTATATGTGGAGGAAAAAGGATAAATTCATTCTCAAGTTTCCATATTAAATCTCTACTATGTGTGGGGCATTATGCTAGACACTTGGGGAGATACAAAGTTTAGTAAATAATACACAATGTTACATGATGAGCGATACAGAGAAAAATGTGAAAATGGAAGCCCAAAGCTGCCTCTATCACAACCTCTCTCTCTGTTTCTTTTTTTCTAATGACATTGATGAGGTAATAGGGAACCTCAAAAATGATGAGGTAACATGAACCCAATTAATTGAGGTCTAGTGGCAGCATTCGGGGTACAGGGAGTCACATGGAGCTCCCCTGCAACCCCCTTAGAATTAGGTGCAAGGATACAAAGTTAAATCAGGTCTAGTGGCGGTGCGAGTCCCCTGTAAATGAATTTACAGGTCGAAAACCTAGATGGGTAAAAGATGTTTATTGCCAGGTTTGGAAGCAAGGTTAAGGTCTGGTTAGTAAAAGACATTAGATAGAGGAAGATATACGCCGAAAGCGGCGGGGACAGAGAATCTCTGATGCAAGCATCTTAGCTGGCATCTTTCAAATCTCTGAACCAAAGATGATTCTAGCTTTGCTCTTTTTATCTGCTTGAAGAAGTAATGGGTGGAGCTCAGGTTAATTCCTTGAAGGCCAGATTTTTGGTGGGCTTTATCCAAGCCAGCTCAGATCCGGTGGGGGGGCTGGGTACAGCCCAAACTGGATCAGATACAGATCTTTTCCCTTAGGAATATCTTGCCCCAAAGGTAGATCAGACAAGGAATCTTAAAGGGGCTATGCCCACTACAACATGAACATAACTAGGTACATATAGACATATGTAGAGTTGTTGGAAGGTAATCTGACATTAGTAGTTGGGAAGAACAAGGAAGGTCTCTTGAAAAAAGTGAGACTTGTATTAAGTCTGGAAGAAAGGCAGAGAAACTAGGAGGAGGAGGAGATGAGGAGGAAGAACATCCAGGCTTGAAAATCAGCCAGTGGAGAGGCATGGTGTAAGTGAAGAACTGAAGGTGACACTATGTTTTCCTGCCTAGGTAACTAGCAGGATGGTGACTTCAACAGAAATAGGAAAGTTGGAAATAAAGATAATGAGATCTATTTTTGGACATGTTGAGTTTGAAATGCCTATTGGGACATCCAATTCAAGATGTCCAAAAGGCAGTCAGTAATATAATGCTGGAGCTCAGGGGAGAGTTAGGGATTTGTAAGTAGATCTGGGAATTATCTACACAGAGATGCTAATTGAACCCACTGGGGCTTATGAGATAATCAAACAAAACACTATAGAGGAAAAAGAGAAACAGATCCAAAGAAAAGCCGTGGGGGAACCTACTGTTAGTGCGTGTGATGTACATGAAGATCCAGCCAAGAAGCTGAAAAAAGGTAGACAGACAAGGAGGAGATACAGGGAGAAAAGTATCATAAAACCAAGAGAAGAGAAAACATCCAGGAGAAGGTAATTGGTAGTATCAAAAACTGCTAAGAGGAAGGATGAGGATTGAGAAAAGCTTATTTGATTTGACAATTAAGGGATCATTGGTAACCATGGAGAGAGCAGTTTCAGATGAGTGATGAGATCAGAAGCCCAAATTACAGATCTAGAGTATGAATAATAAAAAATAGTGCATCACCTTCACTCTCATTCATTCCTTCAAGTCCATTAGTCCTTGATAAGGTATTATGATAGATGTGACTTGGTCTTTGCACTATATTGAGAAAGTAGGACAGATGCCACCCTGTCCCACTTCATTGATAGGTCTTGGACCCCTGATGACAATTAGATCCAAGATTAGAAGCATCACTAAAGTTAAAAACTAAGGAAAAGCTAAGTAAGGGATGATGCTACGATGTTAGTATCTTTGAAGATCAAATACATGACACTTCCTTTTGTTAGTGAGTGACTGAGGGAATTCTAAACTGTTATTTTGGGGTAATCCAGAAAATTCCTTGGACAAGTCTCTCAAAGTAATATTGAGAAGTGAGATACCTTAACAGTAATGGGGGTCCCCAGGCTCATGTCGAAGGTTTTGCAAAAGAATTTGCATTCCTAGTCTCCAAGTGAGGTTTGGCAAAAATGGGTTTATTTTCATTGAATAGCTCTTTCTCTCAGTGGGCCCCTTCCTGATTAGGAAGATAGCAGAGATTGGGTTACAGTCTTGATTTTGTTTAGCCTTCTATGATTTAGGGTAGGAAGCAATTGAGGGGCTAATTTCCAAATCAATAAAGGGTGGTTCCCAGATCAACTGGAGGTGGGAGTTTCCTGTGGAAACTAGGTAGGAGGGGGAGATCATTTAGGAATTTTCCCAAGGCCAGGTGGCCCATCCTCCACTAAGATCAGAGGGATGCAGAATCCTATTACATCAATAACTCAGCCAAGTAACTTCAGCCAAACTGCTATCTTTATTATTTTGTTGTTTTTCCTTTGTTCTCAAAAAAGACCATAATACAGGGAGGTGATGTCAAGATATGCAAGTGAATTGGATTTAAGGGAGGGAGGCTGTGCAAGGTCACCTGCCTCATTTTCCCCTCCAGGACCATCTAGGCCAGTAGCAAGATATAGATCAAAACTGGAAATGGCCCTGGATGAAATGGGAGATCTTGGCCTTTTTAAGCTAAAGTTTTCAATACATCTCAGACTGAGGCCAAAATCATCAGTGATTAAGGTTAGGTAGCAATTGAGGTAAAGAATCTCCTCTTAAAAAAAAAAAATCTAAATAAATGAACGAATGAATGAATGAATCTGGGAGGAAAAGACTATCAGGATTTTGGGTGAAAGCAGAAATAATTGCTATTTACATTCAATCATCTGAGTAAATCAGGACCCAATGACCAAATGGGGGCTATTGATGGCCAATGAGAATCAGATTGGTTTATCCTGATCATTCTAATCTTTATAGCTTTATTTGTCCTGGTCTCTAACCTTAAATGCAGGCCCTTCTCAATCTAAATCTCATTCATTCTTAAAGAATCAATTCAAGTGCAATCCCTTCAAGAATGTTTTCCTAAGCTATTACAATCTATACTAATTTCCCTCTGTTCTAAGCTCCTATAGTTTGAATCACAGACTTTCACATCTGATTCTATTCTATTTTGAATTATTTTACAATTGTTTTTTGTTTCTTATCTAGGGAAGTGCATTTTAAACTAGCTATGGAGAAATATTTTTCACTACTTATTGTTGTAGATTTGAGAGTACTTCTGTCTGGATGGAGTACATGCAATCACAAAGAGAATTGGCAATTCAGAAATGAAATTGTTCCTCCTGAACTAGGTAGAATAGTTTGAATATGGGCTATATGGGTCATATGTAGACAGAAGGCTTGAAAGTATGATGCTTGGCAGAGAAGATTCATAATGAATATATTATTGCTGATAGTAATATAGATGCTGTGCTAAAATGCCGGGGTAGGAAAAGCATGAGACGTAGGGAGACAGCTAGATCTATTATTTTGACTGGGGGGTAGGGAGGTAACTGATTGAAAATTGTGAAAGTTTGAGAGAAGGAGCTTGAGGAAATGTGACCCAGATATTATAAACCCTAAATAGATTAACCCCAGAAAATCTGAGAGAGAGGGCACCAGGTGAGTTTAAAGGACTAGCATTTGCATTGTCACTTTTTTTTTTTTTTTTGGTGGAGATACTTATAATTTCTCTCTGTATAATATAGTAACTACCTTCCAGGTCCTCCACAAACTCTAAAAAAATGGTTTTGTATCTTAACCAGCTGACAAAAAGTACGTTGGGAAGACAAGGCATCTCCTTCCACTTTCCCTGTGAAAAGGAGGAAAGGTGTATCTTTGAAAGTGAAATTCCGTGGTCCTTCTTCCTATTAGTTTTATCCATCTCCTCTACAGACCTAGTCAAATATTCTGTAGCTCTCTCCCACCCCACCCAATCCTCCGTGCCCCCCACTCTTTGTTTTCCTGATCTTCAATTTTTTGCTCACCCTTTGCCCTATTAGTAGAATATACTCTTCTTCCTTGTTGAATTCCTTCTCATTCTTAAAAAGCTCAGTTCTAATGCAATCCCTTCCAAGAAGGCTGCCATGATTCTCCTAGTCACTCCCCCATACACCTCCCAGAGTACTTTGTAATTCAGTGGTATTTTTTCATATATGGCATTTGGATGTGCGGGTTCTTCTTATCCCCTACAGAATTGAAACTCTATGAGGTCAAAGTCCATGTCTGGTCTAAGCATCTCTCCCCTGGTGCCAGCCCAAGGTTATGCATACAATAGTCACTTAAATTTTTTTTTTTTCAATTGAATGGCAACTTGTGTAAGATGAGCACTGAGTAGGCACTCAAAAAATATTAATTGATTGATTGCTTCCTCCAGACCAGCGAAATGTCTTAATTCAGCTCCCAACACTCCAATAACTATATTTCTCATTAGTAACATGTCTGTGCACGAGAGCAAACATGAGTAAAGATGCTTCCTGTGATGTAGTCACATGTATCTCAGTTCTGAGTGCACCCTTCCCAGCTCCTGCCTGTCGAGTTGATTGTATTTTTCTGGTTGGAGTTGGGGAGATGAGGGCTGGTTGAGGGGAGGGAAGGAGAAAGGGGAGCAAGTGATAGGGGAGGGGACTGAACAGACTGTAAGTCAATCAGTTTCAAATTAGGGGTCCCTGTGGCAGATGTTGGGTGAGTCATTTAGCCTAACGGAGTTCTTGAGATAGTGTACTTCTTCCACCTCCAGTTCATTTAAAGGATCTTTGGAGGCGTATTTTCCCTTCTCACAACGTCTTTAACTGCAGTGCCGGCATTCCCGCTGGGCAGGCTAATGAGGTTGGACACAATGCCTGTGAACATCCCTTCCGAGGCCCAGTCCCGGAGGCGACATTCCCGCCCATAAAACCATTGTTTATTTAGTCCTCCTGGCCCCAGCACCATCTGTAGCCCCATCGGCTCCTGGAGCTTTTAAAGTCCTATTAAGTTTCCCCACTTCTCCTTCGAGCATTATTTTATTTCTAAACAGACACAGACAACTTCCTGTCAGCACTACTTCTGCAGGGAGGATGGAAGCCCACAGACTCACTCTTGTGTGTGTGTGTGTGTGTGTGTGTGTGTGTATGTGTGTCCCATCCCTATACATGGGACTTTGGGGAGAAAAGTCTGATAGTCCAGTAGTCTTAATTTCTAGGGAAGTTAGGGAGAATTTGTCACACATATAGCTCAATTTATTTATTTATTTGTATGTTTGTTTATATGTATATATTTGTTAGTTTTTATATTTATACTCTGGCTTCCAGGCCTAGGGTCAGGAAACTCATCTTCCTGAGTTCTGAGTTCAGATCTAGTATCAGACACTTACTATCTCTGTGACCCTGAGCAAGTCACTTAATTTTGATTGTCTCAGTTTCCTTATCAGTAAAATGAGCTGGAAAAGAAAAATGGCAAATCGTTCCAGTATTTTTGCCAAGAAAACCCCAAATGGGATCATAAAGAATTGGACATGACTGAAGTGAATCAGCAGCAACAAAAATTCTGGTTTTAGAAAATGCATTTCATAGGATCTCAGTCTAAAAGTGAAACTATTTGCCTTCTGACTACAGACCCAATATATCATATTGTACAACCAGAAGGTGACTCTAACAGTACCCACATAGGTTTACAAAAAACTCTAATAGGGTCCCAAACTTCAGGGTGCCCAAAATCTGATGGAGACCCTGAAATCTGATACTTAAAACATCCCCAACTCAGCTGATGAGCATTTATAAGCCCCAAAATCCCTCCAGTTACCTGGAGGCCCTACCAGCTCAGAAAATGAACCTTTATTTAGAGCAAAATTAGCAAAGCATTCAGTAAGCTCCAAGTCTCTCTCTCCACTTCTTAAACCTGAAGAGGCTCAAGATTTTGCTGTGAGCTCTCCATGGTCATGACCTAGTTGCCTGGTTTTCCTAGGGATTCAGAAGTTGCGGGCAAGAATGGTCTTTAGATATTATACTATCTAACCTCAATTTTCAATCAACAGGTTTTTACTAGATACATGTTGTGTTCATAGTTCATTGGAATTAAAGCCAGAGCAGACCTTGCAGCCAACACCAGTTCAACACTCTCATTTTATATATAGTAAAACTGAGATCTAGGAGAAAAGATCACACAAATAGTATGTGAATTCCAAATTTAATATCATTTCCACGACATCATACATCCCTTCCTATGGGAGGTACTATCAGGAAGGCAGGATGAAATATAATTCCCATTCTGAAGGATTTTGCTAGAAAGACAAGACTGGCACACAAGATTATAATCACCAAAAATCTCCAGTTTCAGGGAGCCAGAGATAGATGTACTACTGGAAATTAAAAATCACCAGATACTCTGAGTACATTCTCTACATAAGTTTTCTTCTGTGTTTGTCTCATCCATTGACATTTTGGGGTAAGGTTATGGAACTCATGCTGACTATAAGTTCAGGCTGTCCTGAATGGTATTTCATCAAACTAGAATTCAAACCAGGATTTTCACTCCAAGTCCTCTAGTTAATGGAGTGTTAAACTTTGGAAGTTGATGTCATTACCCTTGCACTCATTTGTCACAAGATCTTACATTTTGAGGGCCTTGATCAACTAATTCTCATCCAATGGATGGCAAACTTGTTCCCCCAGTCCTGTCTGAGTCACTGTAAGGTAAAAATCTTTCTTTCCTGCTAACTCTCCCCCAATCCTCATCACTATAGTTGATCAACTTTTCCCCTATTTCTGTATCTCCTCCAATCTTTCCTTTATTTTTTTCAGGTGCACTATCATTCTTCAGGTCCATAACCTTGGAGTCATTTTTGACTCTTCTCTCTGCCATCCTTCACATCCTACCAGTTTCCTGACTTGTAAATTACAGCAACACAATATTTCTTGTACTCATCTCCTTCTTTCCAGTCATACATCCAACATTCTAATTAAGTTCATGATAACCTCTTACCTGGACAATTGTAATGACCTCTTAATTGATCTCTGTGATTAAGGTCTTTCCCTTCTTTCCAAACTCTCCAGTAGAGAACTGCCAAAATACTCTTCCTAAAGCATGTTCAAAAAAATTAAGTAGTTTATTTACTTGGAGACAAAATCCAAATTCCTCAACCTCTTCACAGTTTGACTCCAACCTTTCTTTCCAGCCTTACTTCACCTCAGTCACCTTTACACACCAGACTCCTAGCTATTCCCTCCAAAGTAACATTCCATCTCTTATCATTATACATTTGAAAAAAATAATAATAATCTCAGCAGGTAGAATGAACTCCCTCTTGATCTTCAACTCTCAGAATCTTAATCTTTAATCAATCAACAAACATTTATTAAACATCAACAGTGGCCTCACACTGTGCTAGAGATATAAATATAGTGAACAAAACAATTCCTACTTTGAAGAATTTACATTGTAGTTGTACAATATGGAAACAGGAGTGGAGGGGTGGAGACAGAGTTGAGCTTAGGTTCCTTCTCCCACATCTAAAGTAATTAATGCACTTTCCTTCCCAAGTTATCTAGTACTGACTTATTTATTTACATGGTATGTCCCTTCAATAAAGTGCAAACTCCTTGAGGAACTATTCCATTTTTTTCTTTCTGTCCCTAGTGCCTTTCACATATTGGGTGCTTAATAAATGTTTGTTGAATTAATCATAGGATTTATAGTTATAACAGATCTTACACAGCTTCAATTCCAACCTCTTCATTTTATAGTTGAAGAAACCTAGGTCTAGGGAATGTGTGGAGTCATATTCGTATTACATCATCAGGACTTGAACCCAGGTCTTCTGGTCCCAAATACATATTACTATGCCATATGCTGCCTTTATATATGTGTATGTATGCATGCCTTACATCCATGAAATAAGGAGAAAGGAAGGAAAAGGACATAAGCCTCATATAGCACCTCCTCTGTACCAGACACCTAGTAAGTGCCTTTACAAATATCTTATTAGACCCTCACAACTAACAGAGGTCAATTGTCACTCATCCAGGATCATTAGTTAAATGTCTAAGACAAGAGTTTAATGATCTTCCTGACTCCATGATCTACTGTATCACCAGCTGCTTCTCTAACAACAAGTCTTTTGATTATAAAGATAGAAGTTAGACCTATGATTTCATTTGTATAAGGAATAACCAAGTGAAGAAACTCTCTACCAAAACAAGTCAACACCTGACTTGTGACGGAGATTTGTGAGGAATGAGACTTAAATCCACATGTTCCTGTCTTCAAGGCTAGCTCCTTATTCATTGTACTCCGTCTTATCCATGAGATAGTAGTATTAAAAGAACAAAAGGAAAAGCTTCAGTACTTTGAGACCTTCTCTTATGGAAGGTGTACAGAGAAAAAAAAAAAAAGGGAAGAATCCTACAATTTCTAATTCATGAAAGAGTTTCAATCTATCCCGGCTGAGGAAATGGCCACAACAATGAGCTCACAGATCCACAAAAAGGCTGTGGAATCTTTGACAATATGTAATGTTCACAAAGCAGTTCACTAAATTATTTCATGGGATCCTCACAACACCTTCCTCCCACTCCCGCTGTGAATCAGGTCCTCCAAGCAAGAGTCATCTACATTTTTCAAATGAGGAAACTACCATAGTAGGTGTTGAATAAATGCTAACAATATACTTGCTATAGAATTTCTGAGGATGGAGAAATCACCATAGGTGTTGGGGGGGGGGGGAGATGGTGCAGCAGGAAAGAAAAAGGCTTTATTGAAGAAAAGGCTTTTGGATTAGGTTTCAGAGAGTTGGGTATAAAGAGAATTGAGAAGACATTCTCTGCAAAGAAACAGATTAAGCCAGGTTGGAGAGGCCAAAAAACAGGGGTGGAAGGTGGTTCTATTAGGTAGTTAAAAAAAAAAAAAAAAAAAAAAAAAAAAAGCAGACTGTGGAGGGCCTTGAATTACAAACTGAATTTCTCTGTGGAAAATAATAATGATAATTTTAACAAGTATGTACCACTTTTGAGGGCTCACAAAGTAGTTCACATACATTATCTCATTTAATCTTCACAACAGTCCTGGGAAGTAACTGCTATTATTATTCCCATTTTACAGTTAAGGCATGGGAAAGTGACATCTTAAGTGAATAGTGCAGTGTTAGAAAACTAGTAAGTATCTTGGGCAGGATTCAAACTCAAGCCTTTCAAACTCTAAGAACAGTGCCTTTATCCACTCTTCCAACCAGCATTGTTTTTGATTGTCTGTATTTATGTGAAAATAAATATGTCCTAACATCCTAGCTCCCACCAGGCTCCTGTTGGAGTAAATTTTCCTAAGACCAATTCTAGAGGTTTTATCCATCCCTTCTCCATAACTCATATTTCAGGTAATTGTTCCATAAGTCTGAGAATAATCCTCATTAAGAATTTTGCCCTTCTGGCATATTTTCTGTTGATTGCTTGGATACACTGCTACTAAGTACTCTTCTCATTCTGTTCTTCTAAGAACTGATTAACTTCAGTTACTTGACTCAAGTTGGGTTCTCCCTATTCCCTCCAAATAGGTCACTTCTCTCTGAAGTGAGGAGTGCTTAAAGAATAGGTAGGATTTGAATAAGCAGACAAAATGGAGAAAGAAATTCCAAACACAGAAATAACATAAGCAGTAATAAAGATGTTAAATACACATACTGGGCTGGGAACATCAAGGATATCAGCTTTTTCCAAACCTCTCCCTATCTATAGAGAATCAGTTAGCAGTTCTTTACCTAGCAACTAGATTATTAGTATTATTTACCTATCATCTATATCATTATTATTATTATTATTATTATTATTATTATTCTCTGTGGCAGAAGAGGGGTTGGATTCAACAAAACCAAGTATTTGTTTCTCACATCAGCCTTCCCTGAATACCATTGCAACAATTTTGCAGGCCTTCTAGGCATGTGCAGCCCACAGTTTGGGAATCACTGTACTATATATATATAAGTCTCTCTCAATTGTAACATTCAGTATGTAATGTCCCTTCTACCTCTAATAGTCTATGCCCTAAGGAATATTGAACTTGGAGTCAAGGAAGCCTGGGTTCAAATCCCATCCTTTCACTGACATAGAACATTAGGCAAATCATTTGAATCCTCTGCCTCAGCTTTCTTATCTGTAAAATGGGCCTATTCATAGCACCTTTCTCAGAAGACTGTGATCGGTTCTGGATAAATTAATCTATATAAAAATATTTGCAATGTTAAAGTATTATATAAATACCACTGATGAAAATGATGATGATGATTCCTTCAAGAAGTACCTATTCTAATTGAAAAGATAAGTCTCATTTGTGAAACAATTAGAGAATAGTACCAGAATAATCAGAGATCAAAGGCTAGATTTTTTTTTTTGGGGGGGGGGATTCAGATTATAAGTGTGAAAGAAGATCAGAGAAGGAGGAAATCACTATGAGTTGGGGTTAGTCAAGGAAAACTTTGTAGAGGAGGTAGAAAGCTAATAGCCCATAAATAAATGCAAAGTAATCCACAAGAATTGGAAATCTTACTCATGGCCAGAACTGGCAAAGATTAAGAGGAAGCAAAGGAAGGGAAAGAGCAGGAAGGTTGAAGGCACTAATCACAGAAGACTTCTTGGGGGAGTACTGCTTAAAAAGCAGGAAAGCAAGGCCAGAAACCTGCTCCCAACGCAGCACCATGGGGAAAATAAGAGAGTATTTCAGTACCACTGCAATAAAATAAGGAAGACAAGATTGACAAGGTCCATAGAGAGTGCCATTCTCTGGATCCAAAAAGGCACACATGCTTTACAAATACAGTTACAACTCCTTCCGTAGGTGAAAATGTAGTTAACTGCAAACTGGCAGATCTTAAATGGACTTTTAGATTTTTCTGTGTTTTATTTTTAAATCTGGGTTTATTGGGGGTTTCTCCCCCTTCTCTTTCATCTGGAAATTTACACTAAAATTTGTGGCTACTCCCAAACTTCCTCCTGACATACTTAATTTTTAGTACAGTATTGTTAGAGAGATAAGGAACTAATCATTGGTCACCAGATCCAGAGATAACATTAAAAATGCACCACATGCAGAATAGAAGTGAATAAAATCGGGCCCTTCTTGATTGGCGAACTTGGTTAATATTGAGTTTCTGTAGAGCCCGAAAACGGCTAACCATGCCCAAGGTGTGGAAGAGGAAGGAAACATTATCATCTCTATAAGGATTTCCCTGTAGAAAGAAATCACACACACACACACACACACACACACACACACACACACACACACACACACACAGAGCATGGGATAATAGACATCAATTCATACACTCCCAATACGACACCATGAAGTATGGGAAAGGCAGAGAGATATAAGACATAGTTCCTGCCTTCAAGGAGACTATAATCAAAGAAGAGAGATAATGCTTACCCAAGACAGTGCAGTGTAATACAAAGGACGCTAGACTTAGAATTAGGAAGACCTGGTTCATTCTTCCTTTTCCCTTCCCTGAAATTCTGCTTTACCTGGACTGGGTACCTAGCAGAGAATCAACATATGTTTATTAATTAATTGATGATGGCAATGACAGATTTATGGATACAGGATAAGGCATTCAAGAGACCAAATTCCTGGACCTGCCTTACAGTACAACTGGAATTTGGGGATTTAAGAGTTGGGGGATGGGTTTCCATGTTTTCCTGTATCATTGGTACCATCTGTAGCTAGAAGCTTTGACGTGGGCAGCTCTTCCCTGGCACGAGATTCTGCCTTATGTTCCTGGTCCCTTTGCCCACCTGAATCTCTAACTGGGAAATGTTCCCCCTCCATCCCAGCTGCTTCCCCCAAGTGCGAGTGCAGAGCCTGATAAGGAGCCCACTTCCTCCACCAAAGCTGTTGAGAAGGCAGGGTGCGGCTGACATTGGTATTCTCCTTGCAATGCATCTTAATAATTTAATGCCCATTAGCAGGGCCACTGTGGTGGAGGGGGAAAGATTTATGAAGAGAATTCACTCCAGGTTAGGGTTTTGTCTTCCTCTGTTTTCTTGGCATTTATCATGCATGTTTTAATTTGGATCTGAGAGTTGCCACCATCTGGCCATTATTACAAAAAAATATTCATTTTCTCTGAGTGACATAGGCTTCATTCATCATTGAGCTCACTGATTGCCCCTCAAGTTTGGGACTGGGTTTTCCCCTTCACTTGAGAGAAAATCAGGAGCTACTTAACTGATTCCTCAGGGCAATTTGGCAACATATCCCTCCCTTGAATGGAAGGGAAAAGATAGGACAATACAGAAGAGAGAGTTGAATCCGATCATTTCCCCCATCCTCTCATTGTCCTTCACGTGAATTCTAGCCTTAGATTGGATATAAAGTTTTAATTGGCCATTCTCCGTATTGGATTTAGATTATTCAACCTTCCTGTTCTTTTATCTGGGGGGAAAAATAATGGACTTGAATAATTTTGTCTCTCCCCCTACCTGACCCTAATATTTTTCTGTGTCTTCTCCTCCCCCTCCCCAATTCCAACTCTTCTGTCTAGCACCTACCATAATGGAGTCTGAAAGAAAACTTCTGACTCTTAGAAATTGGGAAGGAATAACTGTTAATAATCTGTTAAAGCAGAAATGTCAAACCATGATAGGGTACTTGGAGAAATACTTTCCCTTGGAAGAGAGAAGACCTTCCTGGTATTCCAATATTATGGAAGTAGTTTCTGACCTTCCTTATATATATATATAGTTTGTGTCTGTCTCATATTGTGAATGTCAAATTCCTAGTGAAGGCTTAAATAAGAGTGGTGATGGAGTTGATAGAGAGGAAGTCTAAGAGTAGAAGGGATTAAAGAACTTCTTGAAAATAAGATGATCCCATTTTTAACTTGCAGCAGAGAGGCAACCTGGGATATCAGATATAGAACCAATTTCAGAGACCAAAGAATCAGGGTTGAAATCCTGTCTCTAATACACACTGGATGGTCCATGATTCTGGGCAAGTCATTTAACTTTTTAGCACTTCATGATATAGTTACATGGGAGAGCAAAGATTGTGAAGAATCACAATGAGGCATTCTCCCTGACAAAAGGTACCTTTATTAATGAGTAAAGGTCTTGAACAAAATCCAATTATGATTTTGTGCCATACTTTGGAAAGGGGTGACTTTTATAGACAGAAAACAGGAGAGAGAAATCAGGGGAGTTCTTTTGGCAAAGATGAGATGAGATGTTTTGCTTGAAGGATAAGATCAGGGAGGAGTAAGGAGACATCATAGATACTTGAAAGACAAAAACAAAATTTGGGGAAACAAAGTAAATTTGGGAAAATATAAAGTCAAGGAAAATTTAGAAAAACAAAGTCAGGGGAGATTTGGAGGAACACTTTCAGAATTCATTAAGGAATTTTGGTCTTGGGTAGAAAGCATATTAGCTTGAGTTCCCATTGTTTCAGGCAACTCTTAAGACTAAAAATTACATATCTACATTGTTGGGATTGAGTCCTTAAAAAGAAGTTTCTTAATACAAATGAAATCACTAGTCCACCCCACCCCCAAAATACGAAGATCGAGAATGACAAATCACAATTAGAAGATGATTCTTCACTTTACAAAGAGATACACAGCAGAGATCTTTTTCCACAATGAGATCCTCAAATGCCTTTTAAACATTAAGCTAATTTATTTTTTTAGCCGCCATACTAGTCACTATAAAGAACTAAAGAGAGTCAGTGAGTCAGTTTGGGAGACAACATTTGCACACAGAAACCAAATAAAGAATCCAATGCAAGATGGCATATAATTTAATTGTTAGGCTGTAGTTTAAACACAAAGTCCCAAAGAAAGGAGAAATCAATTGAGGCATGCATAGGGGAAAGGAATAAGCAATTATTAAGCACCTACTATTGTCAGGTACCGTGATAAACA
This sequence comes from Sminthopsis crassicaudata, assembly GCF_048593235.1. Lineage (NCBI taxonomy): Eukaryota > Metazoa > Chordata > Mammalia > Dasyuromorphia > Dasyuridae > Sminthopsis > Sminthopsis crassicaudata. Next base: position 354,482,341 of record NC_133617.1, on the reverse strand, counting down.
CTTTCACAAATATTATCTCATTTGATCCTCACAGCAATGGATGGAATAGGTTGTCAAGGAAGGTTCCTGGAGGAAGTGGGACAGTAGCTGAACTTGATAGGATTTACCTTCAATTTATAAGAATTCAATTTATATACTCTGTGTTTTCAGGAACATGGAGATCAGCCTGTTATCTCATCAATCCTCCATTTCTCAGAAACTAAGGGGTGAGAGCGAGAACCAAGCCTTATATCCATTCAAAGTTCTAAATTCAATAAACTCATCCATTCTTGTGCTAATGATGGAAACTCTGGTTATACAAAGGAAACTAGGCCCCAAGCAGAGAGTTAATTTTGAAGCCCTGATGGTTCACTAGCTATTCCTCCAGTTCCTTTTCAGAATCTCTGGAAACTGTGACATGTTCACAGACACTATATGTTTATCCCAGTGAGCATTTATTGAATATACATTATCGGGTGGCTAGCTTGGGACAGTGGTACACAGTGGGGAATTTAAAAGTCTCTAAGACTAGGTCTTTGCCCACAAGGAACTTGCTCTCAGATACAGGAGGCCTGAAGAACATATTTTAGAAGTGAGTAAATAACAACATCAGCACAAATGAGGGTATCTCCTTGAATATAATCAAGACAATCACTGAAAGATTCCTACTCTTTCATCTTCTCCTTGCTGCCTCAGATGCTTGGAGGGGCAGTCAGTGAAAAGAGTCCAATTTCAGTTGGATTGTCAGGGAGAAGCTTCCAGGACCAGATGAGGCCTGAGCTAGACTTCTTTTTTTTAATGACAGACGATGACATGACTTCACATTTATGGACTGTCTTGTCATTTTCAAATACGTTCCTTAAAACAAGTCTGTGAGTGGGTGGGCCAAAGATGGTTTACCTTTGCTTTACAGATGTGGGAACCGAAGCTCAGAAAGGTAACTTGATCTGTTAGAGTTCACACAAATAATAACACAAGGGGCTTGTCAAACTCAGGTCTTCTGAGTCCAAGACTACTCCACACAAATTCCATCCACCACTTTATTTAGTTGGCCTGATGATCACTAGCAGAATCACAGAAATGGGCAGGAGGTAACCCTGGGAATAGCATGGAAAGGGGTCCAATAGCCTGGTTAGAACCTGGGAAGTGGGAGGGGTCTCTCCTGTAGCACCTGAATTAACAATCTGACACTTGTTGCATCATGCCGAAGACTGGGACCGCTCCCTGCCCCTCTCCTGCCCCCGGCTAACGCCACCATCATAGGGCCTCTTAGCCATAGGGAGCGAAGGCAAGCCTGCAGTGAGGAAGCCACAGATGTTTGCCAAGTGATGGGGAAATAGTGCCTTCACCCTCCCCAACCCCTCCCAGATCTTCCCCATTAACGATGCCACCAAGTGTTGTTCCTTTCCTTTGGAATTCATTTCATGACACCAGCGGCATGGAAACATCTGCTCCCTCCAATCCAGACCCGCAATTTGAATAAATTATCCTGATCTGGCAGCAGCCTATTATTAATGGCTTGAGTTTTATAAGATGCTTTAGTTTAATAATACTGTAGCTCGCTCTGGCACTTCTCCCAGATATTTTTATATTTTGTTCCTCCCCCCTTGCCATTCCCCTTGCTCCCCATCACCCCCATTACTCCCCCAATGGCCTCTCCTCCCCCTCCCCACCCTCAGAGTTGCATCTCTGACACCTGCTAGGTTTGCCTGAGAGTACTCTGGGTGCACGAATTGTTTGGGGCCCCAGAGTCCTTTCCATCACATTCACACCCAGCTGTTTGGCCAGAGCCAGAGTCCTGTCCTAGATAGACCAAAGTGTTCTCTGGATTCAGTTCCTCTGAGGGGCTGTGCAGCCCCCTCTCCCCCCCATACCCCCTCTTCATTCCTGGGAGGAGAGGAGTTGTGTTCCCCCCTCCTTCTCCAGCATCTCTCCCACTAGCTAATGACGCAGCGCGCCTCCAAGCCCAGCTAATGCTGGCCGTTTGTCAAACGCCACACTGGGGGCCGGGACGGCACCGCAGCCCTTCACGATGATCAATTGGCACCAGCCCAGCTGGGTGATCCATCTCTGTTCTAAAGAGGCTCCTCTAATTGCCCCGTTAGGCTGGGCCCAATTTGGCCACCTTCCACCTCTTCCAAACATACCCCAACCAAAAAGATAGGGTGGGGGGCAAGGAGAAGGGAAGAAATAGCCGGAGGATTGGGCGGGAGAGCAGCATTGCAAGTTTTTCCTAGAATCTTAATCTCCCTTACCCACCCCTTTAAAAAATAATCCCAAACTGAGTCATAGGAACAGCACCATGAGAAAAAGGAGAGAAGGGAGGGGAAAGGAGAAAGAAATCATTGCTTCAGAGAATTCAAAGAACTTAGAGTTCAATCTAATCCAATACGTATGCATACACACTATAGATGAAGAAAATGAAGGAAGCCCTTAAAGCCAAAGAACTTTTCCAAGCACATATTGTTAGTTAGTTGCTAGAACCCAGATCTTCTGACTCCAGGCCAATTGCTTTAGCTGCAACATGGTCACTACAGTTCACCATCAGAGTGGTTCAGAATGCACTCTCAGAATTTTTGTATGGAAATAATTATCCCTAGATGGAGAAGGGGAAAAAAGATGGGAATAAAGGAGAATGAAGTGAGACCCATGGTGGTAGCCTCCAGTTCTATCCAGAACCAAGATGAGAAGTCAAGACTTCCCATAGCAAGAGATGTTAAAGCTAGTTCAAAGCCAGGGAATCTTCTCAGGGAGGCTATATACTCCCCAAGAAGGAAAAGCAGGGAGTCTTATTTAAGAAATGACAGTTAAACAGTGATGTTCCTAGCAGAAAAGGAAGGGATAAGATTATCTCCATCTAGCCATCCATGAGATTCTTATAGAACAAGAAGCTCTAATTGGCCTTTACCTCAGACCAGGGGGGGCATCCCTTTTCTTAATGAGAATTAACTGGGAAATACAGGGGAAAGAACATAGAGACTGAAGAGATACCTTGACAAATATAGTGACTGCTCTGTTTCCTGGGGTGGCAGAATGTTAATTTTAGCTATTTGTTTCATTATTACCTTGATCTGGTTGTTGGTTTCTTCATTTATTCATCCACTTATAATATTTTTGAGTCCTTGTTGTGTTCCTGAGTGTTGAGGAAATAACAACTAAAATCCATCCTTCAAAAACTAATTCTAAGCCCCACCCCTCTTCCATAAAGCCCTTCCTGATAATTTTAGGCCACAGAGATGTCTCTCTCCTCTGGCCTCTTGCAGCATTCACAGACCTTTGATAAGAGATTGGAGAAGCCCTCTGGGCCACCGTTTCCTCACATGTAAAATACGTGAGTTGGATAAGCTAACCACTCTAAATATATAGCTCTAAATCTGTGATCCTATGATAAACCCTCACAATTTGTCATTTGATTATACACCATCTTGTAGAGTCCTGTTACTCAGTTGTGTGGGAACTTGTCTTCCCAGTTTTAATGTAAGGAACCCTAAAGGATAGTTTAAGAGATTTGAATTCTCATCCTAAATTAACTAGCTGTGTGAGTTGAAGCAAGACAGTTCTTTTCTTTTCCTCATCTGTAAAATGAATCACTTCACCCTGTTTGCCTCAGTTTCCTCATCTGTAAAATAAGCTGGAGAAAGAATTGACAAAATACCCTAGTATCTTTGCCAAGAAAACCCCAAATTGGGTCACGAAGAGTCAGACACCACTTAAACAACTAAACAAAAATGAAGAGTTGAACTAGATGATTTCAAAGGTTTCTTCTATTCCTTGAAATTCTATGGTAGTTTTTAAACTACACATCATGAACCTTTAATAGTTGGATAATTATTTCAAAAAGTGGGGTTTGGGGGGTTATACTTTATGTTTTGCTCTATGTATCTAGTAAAATTATTTTTAAGAAGGAATCTATGAGCACTAAAAGAAAACTTAAGAACTTCTGTTCCATGTTCTAGGAATTAGATCATAAGTTCTTTGAGAACAGGAAGTGTATTCTTTCTGATACATGTTTCATATAGTGTAGCACAGGGCTGAGCACACAATAGATGTTTAATAAATATATGTAAAATAATTAATCGCAGGTACTTACTGAATTAATTTTAATCACTCATTTGTTCATTTAATATAAATGAGTTATTTCCTTATGTGAGGATAACGAAGGAAAGAGGAAAGAAAGATTGAAAAAATTATCAAAAAATATAATAATACAAATCAAATGGCTTATAGGTTCTTTTGGAGGGGGATAAGGGGCAATCTGGATCAGGTGATTTCATCCATGTAGGAAGCTTCTCATCAAGTAATTCCATCAGTCAATACAAATGGGCAATCCTTTTACAGCTTACATGATAACAATGAAAAGAATACTAGCTCTGGAGTCAAAAGACTTGAATTAAAATCCTATATCTGACTCTTCCTACTTATCTGAATGTGTCTAGATCATTTAACTTACCTAGAGCTCGCTTTCTTCATATGTAAAAAGAGGTAAGTGAACTAGATAGCCTCTGAGGTCCCCAGGTCTACAATAATCTTGGATAAATTGCCCAGAACCATACAACTCATATATGACAGAAGACATGAACTTAAGTTTGTCCTGATTCCAATGTTAGGTCTTTATCCTTTCTGATAAATCCTCATGTAGATTTATATTATTCCAAATAATCAGTTTAACTCATATTTCTACTAAAGTTGACATTGTAGGTATGAAATTAAGGTACTCAAAAAGCAAAAGAATATCCCTCCCTCAAAAAGCCACAAAACAAAGGGATAAGGGAAAGCTCTACTCTTGTTGGATCAAAAGGCAGAAGAATTATGAGCTTGGCTGTGGGATTTCTCCCTCCATAAAAAAGTGTATAGCAAATGCTAAAGCAGAATCGTAGATCATAAGTGATTCAGGTGGCGAGAATTCTGAAGAATGGCTAAGCTGGAGGCTGGCGGCCCATACTATGGGGGATTCCACCGAGGTTATTTATGCCATGTTCACTTTAATGTGGGCAGAAAATGAAGTCATTTGTTAGCAGGAGGCTGCTCCACTCTCTGCTTCATCAACACAGGCCAGGCGGTCCTGTGGAGGAGTGGGGCTTAGAGATCCCCAGGGCTACTGGGGATGATTGTGCCTCTAGTACAATTAGAATTTCCCTTATGTTGGCTATTGAAGAATATGTAGATAGATACTTAGAAAGAATCTACAGGTGAAAAGACTTAACATAAGGTCTGAAAGCAACCTGAATAAGGCAGATTGATATGGTTAGAGGGACATCAAACTGGGAATCAAGAAGCTAAGGTTATAGCTCAGTCACTACATGATTGCTTATTACTTTGCTTAATCTTTGGTAGTCAGTTTTCTCATCTGTAAAATGGATTGAAAAATGATTTCCAAGGGCAATATATTGCAATGCAAAAAAAAAAAATGTTAGAGTTGGAGTCAAAGGACATGGATTTTAGATTCCTTTTCTACCTGGCAATGTCACAATCTCTCTTAACCTCATCTTCCCCATCTGCAAAATAGAGGGGCTTAATCACATGACCTCCAAGTTCCTCTCTGCCTCTAAGTCTCTGATCCTATGACTTAAGATTCTTTATAAAATCTCGGGCTAGAGTGATGAACTTGGAGTATTAAATTCTTGCCTTTATGCCACATTCCCTGTCATTTAATTCCCTCAATTCCCTTATCTATACAATGGATAGACTTGTTGTACCTACCACACAAGGCTGTGTGGGACTCAATGAGATGAGACATTTAAGGCATTTTGAGAACCTTAAAGTGCTATATAAATGTCAGGTATTTTAAGTTCTATTATTTTAAATTATTAAGTAAGAGCAAGTTTCCTTACTTCTATCATATATCTTTATCCTGCTCTCATAGTTTTTTTATTTTGGAAAAAAAATAAAAGACAGGTATAGTGGGAATACATACACATGAGTTCCAGTCAGCTTTGAGACAAAATCACAATATGACCTGAGTTCCAAGCCCCTTTGGCCTCAATTTCCTCATTTTTCAAAGGAGGGACAATAAATTCTTCCTTGTCTAGATCACAGTATTGTTGTGAAAGTGAGATAATTTTGAAAGCACTTAACAAAATATTTCAATTTGGTGCAAATTATGAGACCTTAAGAGTCAAATTGTAAATGTCACCATAAGCACGCTATGGGATACTCAGACATGCAAGGGGTCCTCAAATTTGGAGAAGGGGAATTTACTTATCTTATCTAAGCCTTTGTCGCAGAGTAGAATAACACTTCAACAAGCTTAGAAAATTGGTTTTTCAAAATGATGAGTAAATCTAGTGTTTAAGGAAATGAGACATGGAGTTGGTAGGATGGAAGGAGAGAAGGAACCTTGTTTAAAATAAAGGTCTGAATTGTTTATAACTTGACCTATTTCCTGGACAACCAAGTCCATCTGTCCTTTTCCCTTAAATAGACCTAGAAAAAAGAATACTTCATTTATTTAGGGTCTGTAGAACCAAACATAAATGGATTTGTTACCTTCTGTTGTCATCTTTCTCCCTCATCTCCTATGTAATGGCCTTTCTTCAGAAGGAAGCTACCAAGGCTTGTATACATACAATCACTTCTTCCTTTCTTTTCCTTGAACACAGCTGATGGCAAGGATCAACTCTGAATCTGACCCAAAGACACATTAGTGGTTTGATCTAGGACTTCATCTATCTCAACTCTTTTCCCATACCATCTCCATGATAAATATCTTATACTGTAGTATTTTCTATTTATCTGCTTGTCCTTTTCACTCTGTTACATTCCTTCTCTTCTATATCTGTCTTTCTTATTTTGTCTCTCTCCCTTTGTTGTTTTTCTCCCTTTGTCTCTTCTTCCCTCCCCTACAATTTCTTCTCACATCTTCAATATCTCTTTTTATCTTAAAAGATATTTCTGGTTTTTTTTTTTTTGTTTGTTTTTTTGGAGAGAAACTTAAAATTATCTAACCCAACTTCCCGATTTTGTAGTTGAAGAGAGTCATATTTAATGTCACATAATGAATTAATGGTAGAAGCAAGACTAGAATTCAGTTCTCCTAACTCTAAATCCCCCTTCTCTCCCTCTCTCTCCCTCCCTCCGTCTTTCTTCTTCTTCTTCTTCTTCTTCTTCTTCTTCTTCTTCTTCTTCTTCTTCTTCTTCTTCTTCTTCTTCTTCTTCTTCTTCTTCTTCTTCTTCTTCTTCTTCTTCTTCTTCTTCTTCTTCTTCTTCTTCTTCTCCTCCTCCTCCTCTTCCTCCTCCTCTTCCTCCTCCTCCTCCTCCTCTTCCTCCTCCTCCTCCTCCTCCTCCTCCTCCTCCTCCTTCTTCTTCTTCTTCTTCTTCTTCTTCTTCTTCTTCTTCTTCTTCTTCTTCTTCTTCTTCTTCTTCTTCTTCTTCTTCTTCTTCTTCTTCTTCTTCTTCTTCTTCTTCTTCTGTCTCCTCTCTCCTTCTCTCTTCCTCTTCCCTCTCTCTCTTGTATCTCATATCCCTCATATCCCTATATCCCTATCTCCTCTTTTCTCTTTCTTTTTCACTCCCTGAATCTCTTGACCTCTGACTCTGTCTCCTGTTTATACTTTATGTTATTTTTGTATCTGTCACTGCCCTTTCTACTCAGTCTCTCTGGCTCTTAATATCTCAATTCACAATCATTCCTTTTTCTCAGTCTTTTGACTTCTCTTTGTCTCGATATCTCTAATTCAATCACTTTGTGTTCCTCCTGATCTTCCTTTTGGTGATCCTGCCATACCATCAATCTTTATAAACCTGTGGTTCTCTCTTTGCTTTTTACTTCACCCTTTCAAATGGTACACAACTGGTATGTGGAGAAGGGTTATGTATAAGAGTACAAGATTCACTAACCATCAAAGCTAGTCACGTCCCAGCAGATAGTGATTCAGCACCATGGACAGCAGTACACAAAGTCTTGCTGGCTAAGAGTATAATAGAGCCCTTTGGAGGAACACACAGAGAAAAACAAAGTCTCTGTTAAGATTGTCCAGCTTTGTATTAGGTACTGGAGGAGAAAAGAGGAGAAAATAGCTTGGCCCTCAAGAAATTTGCAGTCTAAATAGAGCGATAAAATTCATATATGGAATAGTTACAAAGTAATATAAGACAGCATATAAAGCTGTGTCTTAATGTAAAGAGCACTGGATTTGGCAGCAAAAGATCTGAATTTGAGTCTTGATTCTTCTGCATCTCAATCTCCTGAGCTGTAAATGAAGATATCTTTCTCATAGTGTTGTAAAGATAAAATGAGAGGATATAATTATAATGTTTTGAACATTATAAATCATTATAAATGTCAGCTACCATCACCGTCATCGTCTTCCTCATCCTTATTTTAAAAAGATCAAAAACACTGGGTTGTTCTAACCACTGAGATTTCAAGGCAGATATAGATCTTTACATGGATTTTTAAACTGAACCTTGAAGAAAGGTAGATTTTAGATAGATATGGTAGGATTGAGCAAGGATTTGCCAGTGAGGGGAAATAACATGTGCAAAGATCCAGAGGGTGGAATGAATATGGGATGCACAGAAGATGATGAGAAGGCTCGTCTGGATTTAGTAGAGGATATATGTTGAGAAGGAAAGGAAAAGTAAGTTGGTTCTTTGTGCTTAAACCCTGTCACCCAGACTCTGATTTATTAAAAGAATTATCTGACCAATGGTGGTATTTTAAAAAATAAGTGTACAGTATTTCAGTCTGATTAAAAGAAAAGCAAGGGAAGTTTTGATATAAGTCAATGTAGAGAATTCAGGAAATAAACAAAAAAAATTTCTTGCCTCCATAGGCCTAGCATAATACTAAATAAATATCTGGGAGGATTCTATGTGGAGCAGATAACTTTGAGAAATAATATCACTCTATCATCTCTCTGTTTTCAGCCAGGATGGGACAAAGGTGCAGCAGGTATCTATAAACCACACAGACAATGACAGTATTTGGCTATCTCATTAAAAGGGAAAGATTAAAACTTGAAATCCAATGGGTAGAACTACTCTTAGCCTTTTTCCCCTATTCCCTTCTCCTCTACTCCATATCCCCTCCCTCAAAAAAGGAAAACATTCTGTGAAATTGAAAAATGGTGTTCAGTGGAGGGTTTAAAGACATTTTGAATTTAAAATATATTTTAAAGGTCATTTTCAGCAGTAATTATGTTATAATGGTGGAGCTTTTAGCAAAAGCATAGTCCCAGAGTAATATCTGACCAAATGGAAAGTGGCAGTAGCCTCAGTCTCCTTTGGCACAGTGAGGGGGTGACACATAGGGTCAACCCATTTGGAGAATTCAATTCAATTCAACCTGAATATACTTAATCCTTCCTCTGACCCAGCCCTATTCTAGGCCTTCTGTTTTCCCTCCCTTTTAAGAATATAAGCTTGATTAGGCTAGAGATCCTTTCTTATTTATCTTAATAGGTTTTTTATTCACCTAGCACATAGTAGGTGCTCAAATAATTACATGTTAAATGAATAAATTAGACAATTAAAAAAGCACAGTTTCTGCCCTTAAGAATCTCATGGCCTAATTGAGGAAATAAGATTTACATAGACTAGAAAATTATGAGACAGCATATGATCAGGGGTGTGCAACAATGGTTCAAGATTGGTTCAACCCAAGAGCTAGAGCATCAAGTTCAACTCTATTTATTCAGCAAACACTTCTTCAGTATCTACTACGTTGTAGAAGATGGATGAAAGAAGTCTCATCTGGAGAGACAGAATTTCAGTAAAATTTGGAAAGGTTGAGAGGAAAAGGAAGGGAACTCCAGAGAAGAGAAATGCTGAGAGCAAAGGCAAAAAGCTGGGAATTAGTATGGCTTGTTTAGAGGATACAGAAGAAATGTGCCCAGCAGGAGTAAGGGTCCATTTGAGAACCCTATCATCAAGTTGTAAAGGGCCTTGAATGCCAAACTAAGTAATTTGAATTTGACCCTGCAAGCAGCATGGAAGTGCTGGAGATTTTTAAGTAGAAAAGAACATGATCAAAGCAATGTCTAGGGAGATTCATCTGGCAGCACAGATTCATCTGGCAGTACAGGATAGATTGGAAGGGAGAGAGATAAGAGAAAAGGTCAGCTTGACACCTGCTGCTGCCCTCTTCTATGTCTCTCCTGGGGACTGAAGCTGGCAAGTCTAGGATAACCTTTTGTAGGATGGTCAGGTGGTTGGTTTTTGTGTGCCCAGGGTCTAGAGCTCCTGGATTTTCTTACTCCATTAATTATCTCCTCTACACACAACCCACTTATGCTTTTTCCTAAGTCACTGTCTGCATTTGAAAATTTCTCCCCACTTCTCTCTCCGACAATTTCACTATCTACAAGATTTTAGAGTTCGAAAGGGTTTTTGACATCATTTAGTCCAAGCTTCTTGTTTTATAGATGACACTGAGGTCTTAAGAGGTTACGTGCTCATCTCCTTCAAAATTCATATTCTTCAGAAGGCCTTCCCTTATTAATCCCACTGGACTCTAATCATTTCAGTTGGCTCTTTTTTCTACCATATTCATTTACTATACTTTGTAAGTATTTTAAAGTCATTTTTATGTTTACATTTTCTACTCTCTCCTGACAGAAAAGGGTCTCTAAGGGCAAGGCCTGGATCTCCCCCATGAGACAGCTACTCTCTTCCATAATCTTGGGAATTACCCAAATGTTGACTTTAATCAATTCTGATGGAAAGGACAACATTAACACACACACACACACACACACACACACACACACACACACACACACACATACACATCCCTAATCTGTGCTGAGAACATATAAATGAATGCTAAGTAATCCAGGGGAAAAAAGGATTATTGTGAATGCTAGACTATCTGTACCATATGTGGTAAATCTTGCTTCTAAGTTCTTGTTACTATTGTCACCTACTCTACTCCTTTAGGGAGCCATTCCACCTTCTGTTCAGAAACAGAGGTTGGAAGGAAAAACATTCATTCCCTTCCCACACCCCGTTAAAAGTCTCACACAGAGCAGCTCTATTTAAGCTGGTACTTTGTATCAGTCTGAAAGGTGATATACTTTCTTTTCATTATGGAGTGATGATTGAGGAGCAAGCTCCAAAGAATGAGATTGATCTCCAAGTTTTTGTTACCTGAGTTTTTTGTATAGTGGCATCTTCATTTTACCTAAAATGCAGTAAACTACCAAGATGTCAGATGAACACATGTTCTCCAGCAAAACCCATCTATGCTCATACATGCACACACACAATCTCACACACATACATATTCCAAAGCCACTATAAATTGACAAGAGGATTCTAGGTCATTTTGGATTTCCTATTTTTAAATTGCTAGTCTACTATTATTTGTAATAACTGGGTCTCAGTGACTTATTCAAAGACATGATTTTCTCTTTTAAAGGTCAGGAGAGAGTCACAACTCATCTCCCAGGGATGAGAGGAACAGAGAAGAGACCAGGCATTTCAGAGGTTTGATAATCCCTGAGGGCTCTGAGATCTTTGGAGTCACATTCAAGAGAGAACAGGATTATTCATTCAGATGTTGCTGGAGCAATTGCTCCTGTGACATTTCTTTGGAGCCAAAATACAGTTCTTAGAAATGACATTGCTCAGGAAGGTCTCAAGATGAGCAATTCTAGTGAAAACAGAATGGATGAATTGAAGAGGGGGCGATGGTGTTGATAGAGTGGTGTATGAGGGCAGATTGAAATGATGAGACCACAAAGATGAGGACCAAGAAGAGGTATAATCATAGATTTTATTAGTGCAGCAACCTCCTGACTGGTCTTCCTGCTGCCAGGCTTTCCCTATCCAAGCCACTCTGTAGGTTTTCAAATTAATCTTCTTAGAACTGATTTCATCATTCCATGAATTCCTTATAATGTTCTCAAGTCTGTTTTGCATCAAATGCAAAAGCTAGTACTGAAAATAGAGGGATAAGATATGGGCCTGTGATTTCACTGATATAGAGAACTCTCCAATAAGAAATCCACTTCTACCAATGCAGGTCAGAAACTTTTCTGCAACTTACTAGTTAAGTGATTTCCCCAGGGTCATAAAATCAATATATGTCAAAGGCAGGACTTAAATTCAAGCTTTCTGTTTCTGAGATCAGTTTTCTTTCAACAATGTTGCACATCTTGTAACTTCAGAATACAAAACAATTCATTATATACCTATCTTCTAATGATCTTTATATTAGTTTGTATTAGGTAAAGGGTTATAAACTCTTTGTGGGCCCAGTGTAGGTCTCACTAAGGACTGAGCATATGCACAAACTCAGGTAATATTTATCAATCACTCAATCAAATGATTTTAACATCAAGAAAGGTTGATGTGATATTAATTCTGTCATTCCTCAAACCTCATATACTAGACAGTTCCCTACCCCCACCGCCAGTTGTATACACATACTGAAGCTATAAGAGATAATTTTTGTCCAATTCAGATAGAGGTAGTCCAAGTAGATTTCAATTAATCAATCAAATAACAAATATTTATTGTGCAGCTACTAAATTTATGAGCATGGGCTAGACTCTGTACTTGCCCCTAAGACCCAAGGATTTAGGAATATTGGTAGAGGATGAAAACCTGATAAGTCATTGAGAAGGAATTTGAGAGGATGACAGTGGGAAAATGGATCTTGGCTTTCCCTCAAAGATCCCTCAGTATGCTTATCCAAGCTAGGGGATCCAAGACTTAAGGAACATTAGCACTTATTCTGGAAGGCATTTCTCATGGGCTAATACCCTGTTCTTCCTCACTTCAATCCCAAAAGGGTCAGGAGAGTTTTTGAACGTTCCTAGATAGTAACCCCTTCTCTTCTGAAGCTACATTATCCCAGAAGTTTGGCAACAGCAAGCAAAAGGCACTGAGCATGTGGGAGGAAGTGTCTAGAGATAGGAAATAAAACACACACACACACACACACACACACACTTGCACGATGATGTATAGTAACAAGAGAATGCATCGTTTCCCATACTATATCATAAATATCGTATTTATAACATTAATTAAATGCTGGAGACTTAAATCATTTATAATAGAGATGCAACCACTCAATGAACTGTTAGCAGAGTCAGCGCATTCTCGCTCGGGCAGGATTGGACAGAGAGCGATGGCTCCAGCTCCCAACCCCACTGGGAAAAGCAGACCTCCCAGAGCTTTCTCTTCAGAGCAGAAGAAGTGTTGTCACAGAGCAAGAAAGCCTCTCAGTCATCCTCCTGTCTCCAGGAGGGCTACTGCTCAGGCGAGCCCTGCTTCAGGAAAAGGTCCTCTCCTCTCGATCCCTCTTGACCTCCCAATCAGTTAATTAAAAAGCATCAAGTAAATTCCTACGCTCCACTATCTGCTGTGGCCTATGCTGAAAATTGCAAGGAGATTGAAGATAGAGATAGGAATAAAAGGCAATGTGATGGGAGGACTAAAAGTCACATTCCTGAGATCATTCAAGAACAATACCACCATCTATTATCAGGTCTTATGGGGCAGCTAGCTGGTGCCATAGTGCAAAAAAACACTGGGTCTGGAGTCAGGAAGACTCATCTTGGTGAGTTCAAATCTGGTCTCAGACACTGGGCAAGTCGCTTAATCCTGTTTGCCTGAAACAATTGAATAACAATTTTATGAACCTATAATATGCTCGGTATATATTTCTCAGATTAATAGAGGCATACTAACATATTGTTATTATGGCAATTGTTATCATGGCAACTGGGGATTATTATTCCCTTTTTACAGGTGAGAAAATGTCTTTCCAGAAGGGGCATGAGGGATGCAAGCTTTGTACAACAAATGATGGTTGCATGAGCCCCTTTAAGGCCATCCATTGGATCCAAACTCTTCATGTTACAGAGGAGAGGTGAAATGACTTGCTCAGGGTCACCCTGATAATAAATGTGTAAGACACATTTTAACTCATGACTTCCTAGCTCTGAGTCCAGTGCTCTGTCTACGCATTGTGTCTGCTATGGATTCACATGCATTCTTTATTGTTATAGAGCAGAAAAGAGGTTCCTCTTCTCCCTTCTCAGGAGAATCCATGAGTTTGGGGATACAGAAGGAATCACAGTTTAAAGGAAAACTCAACACATAAAGAGAATGCCCCAAAATGAATGTTTCCATTTTAGTAAATGGAAATAACCAGGGCAGCTCTGCTTGAAGAGGCCAGCACAGGGTCACGGACCTCATTCTAGAGCAGGGGGTCCTAGTCTTTTTTGTGTCCCGAACTCCTTTGTCAGCCCGGTAAATCCTATGGACCCTTTCACAAAAGAGCATTGAAAATGTATAAAAGTGAAATTCACAGAATGACAAAAGAGTCCTATTACAGGGAAACAAAGATATTTTTTCCCATCCAAATCTGTCCACAGACCCCAAGTTAAGACTCAGAACAGAAGCGAGGGAATCAGAAGGAAAACCTCGATTGCTCTGGGACTTGGAAAGAAAAGAAGAACCTGGAAATTATTCAGTTAAGGGAGGAAGGTACCGGAGGTCTCTCCCGAGGCAAGACTGACTGAAGCTTTTCTAGGCTGGGGTCAGGCCTCAGGCCAGGTAGATGGGCAAGAGAGCTACTGTTGTTCACCTTTCTCTCTAAGAACACAATAATGACAACAACAATAACGCTAAATGTAAAACCAACAAGACGGCAAATTGTTCCTTATCCATTCCTATCCAAACGCTACCAAAGATGCTGATGAGAATAAACCCTGGAGTCTGTATAACATGTTAGGGTTTTCACAACACTTAGATGTAATATTTCACCTGAGCCTCTGTTTGTGTGGTGGACACTAAAAGAGTTATTGTCCCTTTTTTGTAAGAGAAGAAATACCATTTTAGAGGGGGCACAGTGACTTGCCCAGGACCACGCGGCTGGTAAATGTCGGCCAGATTCGAACCCCGTGCTTCCTTACTGAGCTCTGGCACTGGCCGTGGCCGGCTCAATAATTCTCAGGGCAGTGCCTTGTGGTCGGAGTCCGGCAGCAAGGCCTCAGGAAGTGCTTACCGTGGGGTCACTAAGTGACGGGGATACAAAGAAAGGCGCACAGTAGGTGCTTCCTACGTAGACTTTTTTTCTTTTTTATGCTAATAAAGTTCTTAAAAACACAAACAAACGAACAACCTCTCGGATTCAGGACAAAAAGGGAGAGCAGTGGCCAGCCCCAGGCAGGGAGAGAGGGCCAGGCTCTGGGAGGCTGGGTCAGTGCAGGTCTCTGAGAGGGCTGAGAGAACCCCCCTTCTCCTTCTGCCCGGTCCCATTATCTCCCCTGGTCTCCCTCGGGGCCAGAGGATTCAGGGTCTGATGAGGAGGAAAGACAGAAGGAAGGGAACAGGCAGGAAGGAGGAAGGCGGGGAGGGAGATGGGGCTGGAACTGTGATTCAGGCCTGGCCAGGTTCCAGAAATCTCTGTGCAATCAACCAAAGAAACACATTTGAGAAAACAGAATTGTAAAAGTAACTTTGAAGACTCTGTTGCCATGGGAACAGATCTGTAAATACTTAACTGCAAACATTAAGTGACATGCAGCCGCGATTCCGGCCTGCACAGGGAAGGGATGGTAAATTTCACCCACTCTTTAAATAATCAACTCTGATGTTTTCTCTGTCTCTCCCGGCCTGCTCCCTCCTCCTCCCTGATTCCTCCTCCTTCTCCTTCCCACCCTCTCGCTGTCCTTGCTCCCACTCCATTTTATCCCCCTCATCCTTCTCCCGATCCCCTCCTTTCAGGTTCCCTGCCATCCCCAGATCCTTCCTCTGTCTCACAGACCCCAAGGGCCTCTGTCAGTGAGTGCTGAGCCGACCGGAGGCCGGAGAGATAGGAGGGGTCCCGGTCTGATGGGACACTTCTCTCCATCTCACACCCCGTTGTATGGGAAAGAGACTCAGGGCAGCTACCTTGGAAGGGAAAAGCCCTTGTCCCTCTAACACCCTTACACAGAGAGCCAGATGATAAAGTGCCCCAGTGCTCCCAGCAGGGGAGTTCTGCATGAAATCTGTCATCTTCTCATGTTAGAGCCCCTTCTGCAGTGTTAGACTCCAACTCCCCTGGGGGTAAATTATCATCCTCTAGGCCAGGGAAGGGGGGGGGGGCGTCCGCAGGTGCTGGGGAAAAGGTGAGAGTGCTAAGGCAGGAGGCTAGCACCAAGATTTGCAGCATGAGTTTGGGGAGGGTAAGGGAAAGCTGAGTCCTCGTCAGAAAGGGCTTATTCCATCCAGATTGATGCCTTTAAAATTAAGGGCCAGGATGCAATTCAAAAATCAGTGCCAGACTAAGGCAAAAAACTCTCAGAAAGTCAGTAGTCATGGCTTAGGGACAGAGTGTAGATGCCTCGGGTTGTAGCTCACCTTCATGAGTCGGGACTAAAGAGAGGGCGGGAGTCAGGTGCCTCTTGACTATTTTGAGGGAGGAAATCCCTGAAAAAGAAGTCAGTTCTCAAAGAAGTAAACCAAAGTGTAGCCAAGGGGGCCACAGCAATTCTCCAAAGTGCACTTAGGTGCTAGACAAGGTCCATCACATTCAGCATCACATTCAAAGTAAGTAGGACTTATCTATAACATTATCTCTCCCCCAGCTTCTTAAGTGATAGAAAATGCCCTTAAGCCCAGAAAGAAAACCGAGGGCTCCCATCTCTCCTGAGACCCAAAAAGCTTTCCCCTCTCTCGGTTTCAGTGTTTCCATGAGAGTGTTGGACAAGGTACTTTTAGCTCTAAGACTGGGGCTCCCTAAGAATCCTGAGAATTTTTTGGAATCAGGGTATTCTAGGAAAAGCCCTGGATGTGAAATCGGACGCCCTAAAGCAGAATGGGATAGCAGAGAGAGGGCTAGACTTGGAGTGAGAAAGACACAAGTTCAGTTCCTCCTGTGAGACCCTGGACAAGTCACTTATCTGAGTGACCTCTCCAATATGTGTCAAAGTCCCAGTTTCTTCACGGGCCAAACGAGGAGACGGGATTAGGAGGCCGCCTGGGCCCCCGCAGCTCTAACATCTGTGACGCTGCCTCCCGGATCCAAGGCTTCCTCCGCCCCTCACTGCCTGGGCGATCCAGATGCAGCCCCTCCCGACTCTACAGCTCTGAGAGCCTCCTCTTGGGACTTATCCTTCAGAGGTCTGGAAGAAGCTAGGAGAAGGCAGGCTGTGGAAGGATTTCCACACAGTGGCTAAGTAAGGAAAGCCCGCCCCCTGCCGGATTTTTCGGGCGGTGGCTTCGTTGCCTGAGCTCTTGATAGATAGCAGGGGCCCAGGAGAAATCCCTGGGCGGAAGGGGGGCTCTGTCCCCAGCCAGGTGGTGTTCTACCACCAAGGCATCCCCCGGAGGCAGGACGCGGGACCTCCCAGAAATACCCTGGGAAGGGGATGGTGGCGCGGGGTGAGAGAGAGAGAGCACTGAATTTTCTGTCAGAAGGCCTGGGTTTGACAGCCACTCTTTGGGCGGGTCACCCCCTCTCTGGGGCTGTGCAATGAGAGAGATGGGTCAGACCAGTCAGGTTCCTAGGGCATGGAATCAAACTAGGATGACAAGATTCATAAACAGGAAACAGAGATGGTCTCTAATATCCCTTCTAGCTCTTAAACAGTGACCTATAATCTAGCTTTCCGTGGTGGCAATGAGAAAAATTCCCAGTTTGCAGTCAGACCCAAGTTCAAATCCTTCCTCAGACATTTCTTAGCTGTGTGACCTTCAAATACTTCACAAGATTAATGTGAGGGGAAAAAAATCGGATAATATAAGAATAGATCTTTGCAAATCTTAAATGTACATATAGAAGTTGTCATTATTATTAATATTACCATTATTAACTGGCTTGGAATGGAGGCACAAGACTCT
This sequence comes from Sminthopsis crassicaudata, assembly GCF_048593235.1. Taxonomy (NCBI): domain Eukaryota; kingdom Metazoa; phylum Chordata; class Mammalia; order Dasyuromorphia; family Dasyuridae; genus Sminthopsis; species Sminthopsis crassicaudata. The sequence goes on along the minus strand of NC_133617.1, from coordinate 354,464,578 downwards.
CCAGACAAGAGATCAGCTTTGCAATTTGGTCTGTGTAGACTGTTGCAGGTGGATTTGTGAGGATGTTTTCTTTACTGTTGCTGGTGATTCTGTATACTGAGGTCACCCCATGGAATGTCAATTGAGGCAAGGTGGGTAAGGAAGGATGGGGAGTAGGGAAAGAGGCTCTCTGTTTCCTGTTCATGAGTCATGTCTTCCCAACTTGATACCAAATTTGCCAGGACAGAGACTCTCTCTTCACTTGCCTTCCCCCTTCATGGGGCCTAATAAATGCTAGCTAATGGATCAATCATTCTTTATCCAGATGTATAAGTGACACAACACAGCACAGCATTCATTACAATGTAGATGGCAATGTAGATGGCATATTCGTAGGTATGTCTGTGTGTATATATGTATGTCCAAAAGACATCCTCAAAAGGATGGTGAGAATGGGGTTAGTAAGGAGGGTCTGGTCTACATCAGAGTAGATTAGAAACAACTTGCCTTTGTGTATAACTTGATGGTGAAATCACAAGAAGGGTGGTCAGAATTACCTCCACCCTCCTAGTTCACATGCTTAAAATCCTAATCCCTTTTGTATAGCCCCTTTTATATTGGTTATGGAAGTGCCTGAAACAAATAAGTGCCCCTCTAAGAAAGGCCCCTCAAAAGGGCCTGAAACCATAAAGAACAACAGGTTAAAGGAAACCTTAGGGATTTGGGCAGGAATTGGAAGACAGCCTCAGAAAGAGATACTAAAGACCAAGAGACCTTTTTTTGAAGGTGAGACGGCTCATTTTCCCCTCAGATGAACCAGAGAGAATCTTAACTTGTCAGAAGAGTTGAATCAGAAAACCCTGGGCCAAAAATGGCCTGGCCTTACAGATTAAAAATAGACTCCTAGATGTGAGGGGTTTCTAAATGTGGTAGGACTCCTGAGTGGAGCACAGCTGGCCTCTCTTTAGCCCTATGTCAGTGTCCTGAATTAAGGCTGAACCTGCTCACTGATCAGGCCAGGACCCAAGAAGTTTTTGCTATATCAAGACACTGGACCTGGAAAAATGTGGCAACTCAAACCTCATTCCAACAAAAGACAACAAAGCAAAGGAGGAAGACTGTCTTGGAGAGTTAGGGGTAAAGGTTAGAAGTAAAGTGAGGCAGCCTTTCAAAAGCTTAGAGGATCAAATAGATTTGGAGACTTAGGCCATTTTCTGCTTGCTGTGTCCATCTGCTACCAAGAGGCCCAGTTAATTCTGGGAAATAACTATCCATCAATTCCATGTTTTCTATCACATAACAATATCACAACTAGGTGGAACAGGGAGAAAGTGCCAGGATAAAGTCAGAAAAACTTCCCTTCCTGAGTTCAAATCCAGCCTCAGACACTCACTAGCTGTGTGATCCTGGGCCAGTCACCTGTAAAATGAACTGGAGAAGGAAACCACTCCATTTTTTTTTTTTTTTTGCCAAGAAAACCCCAAATGAGGTCACAAAAAAAGTCAAATGTGACTGAAAACAATTGAACAAAATGATGACACTAATTGAGCAAACACAGATTCCTTGAATCTAATCTGGCTAGTCTATATTGAACATCTACTGGGTGACAGAGGTGAGGGAGACAGAAGATTTCATACCTGTCCACAATGAATTCCAAGCCTAGTTATGGGAATATTTTGCATTCCAGAAACATCATAGAATAGTTTTGGTGAGACACTGGGGGTCTATAGAATCACTTAGAGAACATTGCCAGATGTCGTAGGTACTGAATAGAACAGAGGCTGGAGCTGACGCTGAAAGTTCTTCCAAAAGTTCAGTTATTGTTATTCTTTAAGGCAAAACACAACTTGGACATAACTACCCTCTACTTTTCTAATTCAGGCTCATCCTTCAAGAGCTAATTCGAGCCCTACATGCTTCATGAATCTTCACTGATAATTGTTGTCTACCCTGATCTCTTCATTCTCCCACCACCCATGGCCATATAGTCTAAAGCATATCATCCAGCCCTTTATCATTCTCTAATTGTTTTGTTTTGGAGAATCCTGCTTCCCCAACTAGACAGGGCAAGAACCATATCGCCTTCCCTTGGGTTTGTAACCAAGCTTAGCATAGAGCGGGACACAAAAAGATCTTTAATACATGCTTGCTAGATTGAATTGAGTTAGCAGCAAAAATTCTACTAGTTAAGGCCATTCCAGTAGATTATTGTGAAGGCAAACATTTCTGTGAAGCTAGTTATAATTTAATTTCTGAAATGCTGCCAAAACATAGCAGATCTCATTCTTGAACATGCCCTTCATGTATTGAAAGCTCCTCAGATGTTTTAGGCAGGTAAGTGTTGCAGGTGCATTGAATGCTGGGTTTTGAATGCAGAAGATTTGAATTCTAATTCTGACTGAGACATTCATTAGCTGTGTGAAAGCCGCTGAGGTCCCTTCTAGCTATAAGAACCTCTGATGCCATGTCTCCTCAGTGCCTAGATGTTAGTAGGCACTCAATAAATGCTTGATAAATATTGGACCATATCATTCCGGAGGCCCAGACTATGATGGAAGGTACCATCGTAAGAGAAAGAAAATGAGGCTCTGAGAGCCTAAGGTCACACAGCTAGCTAGTTCTCAGGGCTGCTAAATCTCAGGTCTTTTAACTCCTCAGTGAAAGCACTGCACTTTCTGAGGAATACAACACCCAGCTTGTGCAGGGTTTGTGGGTATTTAATTCTGGCTCTTGCCCAGTACATCTTGAACATTATTCTGAATGTCCTAGAACTTGTACCTCATGTAGTTTGTTACTCCAAGTTATTAAGGCAGGGCTTTTGTTCAAGTGATTCACATCTCAACCTCAGCACACAGGAAGGTACATTGAAAGTACCAACCAAAGTTTATTGTTGATGATCATAACTCTTGATCCTAGGGATGAATCTAAATTTGGGGCAATATTAGGAGAAGGGAAAAGAAGAAAATAAGCATTTATATAGTACCTGCTATGTGCCAGTGCACATAAGTGTCTTTTACAAATATTATTTCATTTAATCCTTAAAACAACCTTGAGATATAGATGCTGTTATTATCCTCATTCTACAGTTGAAGAAACTGAGGATGACAAAAGTTAAATGACTTAACTAGATAAGTATCTAGGACTAGATTTGAACTCAGATCTTCCTGACTCCAGGCTCAGAATCCTGTTTATACTTTACTACCAGCTGCCTGATGGTTTCCACAAGGCTTATAATACATACCACCATATGTAGACTCCAGCTCTGGATAAAAGACTTTGCATGGCAGGGTCATAGCATATAGATTTAGAGCTAGGAATAACCACAGATGTCATCTAGTCAAACTCTCTCATTTTACAGATTAAGGAACTGAAACTAGGAAGGTTACAAAGTCACACATGGCAGCACAGGGCAGGGCTAGCCCAGTGTAATGCAAAGGAACTGGACTTGTGGTGAGGACAACCTGACCTGGGTTCAAATTCCCCTTCAGGAATAACTAGTTGCAAAACCTAAATAATGCACTAAACTTCTCTGTCCTTCAGATTCCCTATAAAATGAAGGGGCTAGACCCAATGATGTTTTAAAAAGCTTCACTTTAAAACCTATGATTCCAGATTTGGAGCTGCTTCCACCCTACTAAGCATGACATATACATTTTGCAGGTCCTATCCTCCAGGAGCTAAAATTCCAAAGGGGAAAATTCTGGCCTTTTATTATAGATGAAGATTTCAAAAGTCAGATGGATTGGAGGGAAGGAAAAACTGTGGGATTTTTTTCCCCCCTAGGGATATCCCTTCCCCCCAGAAGAGAGGAGGGAAGGGGAAAATAAAACGTACCTTTTTCCATTGAATATTTCCATTTTCCCCCAGGCTTTCACATCTCCAAATATACCAAACTTGGTTATTTTATGTGCAAATCAAGTTACATAATACATAGTATGTTCATAAGCTAGCAAAGTAAGTAGATCTGTGAAGGGTGATAAAAATAAATACTCACATATTTCAATTTTACTCACAATTTCATTTTTAAAGGAATTTTTTTCCATTTTTTCCATTTTCTAATTAGAATTTCTGGGAATTTTATACTTTTATCCTAGGATTAGCAAAGCAAAATGGAGAGGGTTTTTGCCCCATTGCCACAACTAACCAGAATCCCCAGTGAGATTCTAGCCAAACTTGTTCTCCCCAAGTAGAGTTCAAGGATCCAGAATTACTCTTCCCTCTTCCCCTCTGAAATCAAAATTCCCATTCACTCTGGGCACAGCTCTCACTTAGCTGGCATAGAAAAAAAAAAAAACAACTGGTAAATGAATTCTACTTAAGCATTCATGGCTGATAATATCTTAATGGTACCCTTCCCAGATGAATTTGCATTTTAAGAAAGGGGCCCAAAGGACAATTCATATAGCTAAAGAATGAAGTATTAATGGAGCATTCAAGACACCTTGGTGAATGGAGGGGAGAGGAATACAACTCTGGCCCTAGAGTTAGGAAGATCAGAGACTAAAATCCTCTCTTACTATTTGTGTGACATTGGAAAGTCACTTTACTTTCCCAGAGTTTCTGTTTCCTCTTCTGTAAAATGAATGAGTTGAACAAAATGGACTCTGTGGTTCCTTGCAACTCAGATCTCTAATGATTTAAGGTACCTGCCTAGTGGTCTTCATCTCACATTAATGGCTGATTACTCCGTTTATATAAACAAGAAAAAGAGTTTTTTTTTTAATTTTCAACCTCCACCCCTTTATCTTCTTCCTTATATTTGCCCATTTCTCTCTCCCATCTCAACTCCTTCTTCCCATTGCTTTCTCATTCACTGATTCAGATTTCAGACTAATGTCCATTAAAACAACTTATCCTTGGTGAACTTCTGAATCATTGATTCTGCCAAGGAAAGGCACATTAAGGCCATTAGGAACATTGGAGGAGACAAGGGAATTAATATAGAGAGGAAAGCTAGAGCCATGATCATGCAGTGGGCCAGCTCAGCCTTAGGTCTTCTCTTTAAAGATCTTGGAGCTTCAACCTATACTTGACAGAGAATCCCATCTGCAACAAAACTAACAAGTTCATCAAAGGTATAGTAAAAAAGACAGTAGACATTAAGGATAGAAGACCTGAGTTCAAATCCCAGTTATACTACATGTGACCTTGGGGAAAATCATTTAACCCAGTTTCTTCATCTACAAAAATAAGTTTTAAAATTAATCTGGATAACTGCTTGTGTCTTTTCTAAATCAAATCTATAAACAATATCTCAGCGGACCTCCTCTGGTTTGACGAGTCCCTCTCCTGCCCTCAATCTATCTAGTTAGCTCATTCATCATCATTCACTAGGTACTTGCCATATACTCAGTCTGTGCTAAGATGGGCTGCAGAGAAGAGGAAAGAGAAATTATTTTCTTTGCCTATTGGGGAGCTCCCAGTCCAGTTGAGAAGATGAGACTAATATTTTTAATTTGAGACAAATAGGGGATAGTACGTGATTAAGAACGAAGTTGTATGGGTTACAAGGTATTATAAGGGAACAGAAGAAGAAGGTGTAATCTGAAGGAGGTAGGTTTGATATGGATCCTAAAGGATAACCAGGACTTTAGAGCTGAACAGGACCTATATTTGGTCCAACTTCCTCATTTTGTCAATAAAAAAAAACTGAGGCCCAGAGACTTTAAGTGACTTGTTCTAGTTGGTTAATGGCCAAAGTGGGACCAAAACTTAGGCATTTTGATACACAGCACATGGGTCATTTTGCTATATAATAACTAACCAGAGACCAAGAGCTGAATATCTGGGGGAAGGAGAATGAAATGAATAAAGGCACAGAGGCAGAAATGAGCATGATGTGTAATAATCTGGGTTCAAGTGGAAAATCTGTGTTGAAAAAGAGGGTAGGATAGAGTTGAAAAAGAAAGATGGGTCTTGAAGAACATTTTAATATATTGTAACTGTCATTATTATATTTGATGCTTTGCAAAACTCTTTCATATTCACCCTCTAAATCAATCCTCATACCATTCCCCTTCAGTGGGCAGAATGGGGATAATTATCCCCATTTTAGAGAAAAACCTGAGGCTCAGAGAAATTGACTTGTCCAAAACCAGTTCATATGTCAGTGGCAGTGACTAACTTCCCAAACCAATATCCACTACACTATTCAATTCAGCTCAATAACTGTAAAGAAGCTACAATGTACAAGGTACATGGAAGAAAATAACAGATAGAGAAAGATGAAAAGCAACATAGTCCCTGCCTTCGAGGACTACAATATACTTGGGGTAAGAGAGGAGCATAAGACATGTATACAAATAAGTAAGCTAGGTAGGATTAATAGAGGCAGAGATCTAGACAAAATTCTTTAGGAAAATTGACAATGGAGTGGGGAAAACTCCCTTTTAACTACATCAGGGAAGGCTTCATGGAGAAGGTAGCCACTAAATAGAGACTTGAAGGATAGGGATTCCAAGAAATAGAGATGAGGTACTTTCTAAGTCCCTAAGAGTGGCTGAATGAATGACAGTGATAGAAAAGGGCTGGATAATATCAGAGTCCAGCTTGTCTGTAGCAAAGGCTGCATGAAGGAAAACAACATGAAATGAGGCAGAAAGGTAGTTAGAGCCAGGTTTGGAAGGACTTCAAGTGCCAGGTTGAGTTTGTGTTTTATCCTATAGGCAGCAGAGAGAGAAGGATGGGCTTTGGTTTATTTAGCAAGGGAGTACCATTGATCTGTGAATGACAATGATTATTTTGGTGGCAGTGTGAACAATAGACTGAAGAGGGAAGAAATTAGAAGCATGGAGGCCAGTTAGGAAGCTCTGACCACAGTCCAGGCAAGAGGTGATTAGAGCATGAATTAGTCTAGTGGTAGTATGAGTAGAACATTGTTGTTATTGTAGTTTGTCCTTCATCCTTAAAGGGGACCATGACATCAAGGAAGTAATGCCATGACATGTAATTGAATTGGACTGAAGTGAAAAAGAGCTGTGCAAGGTCACTGGCTTCACTTTCTCCTTCAGAGCCATCAGTGTCCAGTGGCTAGATATAGATCAGGATGACTGGAGATGGCCCTATAAGCATTGGGAAACCTAGGCCTTTTTAAGTTAAAATCTTTAACGGGTCTCAGTTTGACTGAGGTAATGTCCATTCAGTGATTAAGACTAGGAAAGAATTGAGACAAAGAATGGCCTCTTTTACCTGGTCAAACAAAATCCAGTCTTAGAAGAAGAATACCCTCAATGTTTCTGGCCAAGACAGAAAAATTACTATTCATATTCACTCTGGCTCAAAATGAATGACTAAGTAAAAATCATTTATTAAGCACTTACCACAGATGCCAAGCACTGTGCTAAGCTTGGGGTGAGGGAATGAGGGAGGGTGGTTACAAATATAAAAGTAAAAATATTTTCTATCTTCAAGGAGCTTACAGTTCTATGGAGACAACATACATAAAGGGACAAAACACACATAGACCTCATAGTATTTTAATTAGAAAATTGTAAGAATGGCATAGGGGAGTAGATTGACAGACCCTTTCCAGTAACAATGACAATATTCCAGAACTGGAAAGGGAATAGGGTGTGTGTACACTGAGCAATAGAGAAACTGGTTAAAAAAAAGAAGGGTATAAGGTAGGGCAAACTAAGCCTGTCTAGACAGAGAGGACATTGACCTCAGGTTTAGGGACAAGAGACTGTCAAGGAAAGAAAAGAAGTAAATAAAAGATTAAAAAACATTGTGAAGGAAGACTTAATAGGATTTGGCACCTGATTGTATGTAAGGGGCAAAGGAGAGGAAAGAGTTAAGAACTACAAAGTTTCAAGCCTGGGTAACTGGAAGAAAGGAAGGAATAAGTGTCTATTAAATGCCTACTCTGTGCCAGACACTGTGCTAACTGCTTCACAAATATGATTATTTGATCCATAAAACAGAGGTGCTGTTCTTATAATACCCATTTTGTGATTGAGGAAACTGAGGCAGACAGAGGTTAAGTGACTTGTTCAGGGTCACACAGCTAATTAGGTGGATGAGGCCAAATTTGAACTCAAGGTTCTGACTCCAGCCCTAGTTCTCTATCCACTGTAACACCTAGCTGTCATGAGTTGGGTGATACAGTGGATAGAGTGCTATCTGGGCAGATGGTAATGCTCCTATACAAATAGGAAAGTTGAAAAGAGGGGCAAGTTGATGTGAAAAGATGATATTCATTTTAAGATATTCTAGGAGAGATCTAAGAGGATAGGAACGCAGACAATTAAACTAAATTAAACTAAAGTTCTTGAGAGACATTGTAGATGGATATATAGATTGGGAGCCATCTACATACAGGTGATAATTAAAGTCATGGAAGTAGATGAGATCATCAAAGAGATGAGGTGAGAGATAAAGAAGGAAGAAGCCTGAGGACATAGGCTTGATGAACACCAACATTTGGGGAGTCAAAAAAGGATGAGGAACCAACAAAAATGCCTGAAAAGTATTCATATATTTATAGTATATGGAGTATATACATATATATGTGTGTCTGCACACACACATATGTTACATATATATAAATATATATATACCATGTATCATATATAGAATACATATGCCATATAATATATGTATATGTATATATATACACACACATACATACATCCCATAGAGTATATATATCATATAGTATGAAGAATTAAACTCATGACATAAACAAGGACAGCCCGCCCCACCTCACCCCTAAACTCTGAATAGTTTGGGGGGAAATGAGTATGTTAATACTGTTTATGCCTGTGGTTGAGTGTGTGAGGAAAGAAGAATTATTTTCTTGGGTTCTGTGTGTGTCTACTAAGAGGGAGCGCCTAAAAACTTGCTAATTTCTAACATTCAATGAATTAGCAAGTTACCAACTAGAGGAGTGGGGTTAAGTGGAGGGGTTTCCAAAGCAATGCTTTTCCAGAGAGTCATCAACCCAGGAGCTGCATGAACAGAAGCAGAAACAGGTAGGTGGGGGTGGGGGGAGGGGGTGGCCAAGAAGGGTGATCGGTCCATCTAGATAGTAAGGAACTCGGAATACAAGAAAACAATTGCAGTGACCTGCAGGATAGGAGCTATCTTTATGTTCCTTCCTGCTGGAAAAAGTCATCAATTAAACATGCATATACAAAAGTTTCTTGCCTGAGGGGGAAAGTGAATGTGTGTGAAGACCACCTCTCTACTTCTGGTAAACCTGGTTTATCAGAAAGATTGTTATCAGAAAAGCTTCGGGTGGGAAAGAAAAGGATTCAAGGGAGTGAAAGGGGGTGATTTGCACTGGAGAGAAAATGAAGGAGAAAACCCAGTGCAAGTGGGATCCTCTGGGACAGGGTGATTCTAGACATTCTGAAGAAGAAACTTCTTAAAACCCTCAAGAGGATTCACAGGCACCGGTAAGTGGGTGGAATCCTGTGACCTCCCTCCCAAAGAAGAGGTGTATCCCTGTAATTGGTGATCCCCGCAGAAGGGCACACAGGTATGTAAACCTGACGCGCTCCTCAGGATGTGTGCTGTCTTCCTAGACTATGTATCCGTGGGGTGGTGGAGAGGATTCCCCATCGCTGTCCACTTCTGTCCATGTACATGGGAATAAGTGATATCATCACACACATCAAAAAGAGAATAAAACAAATTTGAACTGCATCTCTTTGAAGTTTTGATTAGCAAATGAAAAGTTTGGGGGACACGGCAAAATGGAGGATGGCCTGGAGAGGGCAAATAACTTATGGTGTAGTGGAAAGACCGCTAGAGCTGGAGTTACAAGACACGGGTTCAAGTCCTTGACCTGCCACGTGCTGAGTGGCCTTGGGCAATTCAATTCCTGTCTCTGGGCTTCAACTTCCTCATCTGTCAAATGAGGGGGTTGAACTAGATAATCTCTAAGGTCCCTTCCAGCTCTAAGATTCTGTGACTCATCTCTTCTTTCATTTGAAGGTCATGACTATGGACGTGAAAGGAGGACGAGGGAAGTAAATAGCTGGCTATATAGATGGTGTCAAAGAACAGGATTTGTTTTTCTGGATCATTGCCATGGAAACCAGAAAGGTGAGCTCCTGGCAATAACAATAATAATGAATAATCATAGTAATAATAATAATAATAATAATAATAGCTCACATTTAAAGTGTTTGAAGGTTTGCAAAGCACTTTCCTCCCCACAGCAAATATGATTGTCCCTATTTTACAGATGAGGAAACTGACTCAAAAAGGGTAACTGATTTGCTCAGGGTCACACAGCTAATAAGCATCAGAGATGGGACTCAACTCCAGGGCTCCTAACTCTGAAAGCAATGTTCTTTCTATTACACCATGCTGCCTGTCTGGTAAGAGGCAGAGAACACCACGGGAGGACTGGAGAGAATGTGGCTGGTGCACAGCTCCAAGACTTACCAAGCATTGAGCAGAAACTTGAGTGGGAGGGAGAAAAAGGTGCAGACAAAACTGTAAAACGGTATTATGCAGAAGAACATGTGCGGCATAGAAAGAAGCAGCATAGCAGAGGTGGTACTCAGCACTTCTCGGAGGAATGTAACAAAGAAGCTAGTTTGGAAATAATGTTCACGCTCTAAGATGTATATTTACCAAGGCACAGAGCATGGGTTACAATGTCAATACATTTTAACGTAACATGGTAAGTATGTGTTCCTGAGACTTGGTGTATGAAATATGGCAATGGAAGAATGGAAAAAAAAATGCCTTATTCAAAAAGCTACAGATCTGATTGTAGCCAAGATGGGTGCAAGTAGCGCTGAACCTCAAGAGTGCATGAAAAATCCATCAATCTAACACAGGGAGTGTGGTTGGAGAACTGGGATAGGGATAAAAAGGGAAGTAAAGGAGAAAGGATATTACAGTAGCTCTATACTACAGACCACCAAGCCAAGTGGAGACAATTGAAGATGCTTTCTTATAGAGAATCCTCCACTGAATAGGTCAGCAGCTTCTCTGTCATTTTTAATTGCCTTATTTAATTGAGAGGTTCTAACTTGCCCACAATCAAACAGTATGTTTCAGTGGCAAAACTTGAACAGAGTCTTATTGCCTACAAGGCTATGATGCCAGGCTGACTCTTTTCCAACATAGATTATAAATCTAGTACAGAGGCAGCCATATTAGTGGTGGGGGTTTTAAGTCCCTGACATCTGTCAGAAAAGCCATTAGTGATATGGAAGACATGGAAACTTGTGGAGATTGGGACCACGCCATTTTAGAAATCGTAAGAGCTAAGAAAGGAAAAACATATACCAGCCATAACCATACACATTTCCTAAGTTTTAGGAAAATGGCTTTCAACAATAAAATGTAAACTCCTTCAGGGCCAGAATCCAGTTTTCTTTTGAATCCCTAGGGACCAGCATAATAATTAACACTTTTGGGGGGGCTGGATTTCTGTTTTCACCAATATAAGGAATTCTGAGTAAAGAAATTCCCTATGTGAAGGCAGCCGGCACCTACTCTGCCATTATAGTGTTAGAGATAGTCTTGAGTGCTAAGAAGCTAAGTTCACACAGCTAGTATGAGGCAAAAGTAGAGCTCAAATGCAGATCATTTTCAGGACTCTGGAGCCAGCCCCAATCTTTTTGGCTGTGCTGCCTCTCATCTGTAATAGAATAAATCTTCAATAAATGTTTGTTGAATGAAAACTGAATAATCAAGTTCAGAAGCAAGATAGAGATTTATGACCAGAAACTCTATAAGGGAAATGGGCTCAGTTCAATTTGAGTCTTAGAATCATAAATAGATCTCAAGGTAGAAGGAGTACAAAAGATATTAAGTGCCTTCCATGTTTATGACCACAAAAATTAAGGTTTATAATCCTTGCTCTCCAGGACTTTACTTTCTAAAACACATAACTGAAAAATTATTCCACAAATGTTATAGCTGGACTTTTCAAACATTACCCTAAGATGACAAGGGAAATTCTCATGCAATCACAATGTTAGATATGCAATCTTGATAATATTTGACTTGCTTTTTCATCATACCCTAACCCTTCATGGTAAATAGACTGAGTTTTTGGGTTTGGGGGCAGACAATAAGTCTCTTTTGCTTCCTCCCTTTCCTGTAGAAAATAACACAATTATGCCTTCAGTATACCTTTTCCCAGGTCAGTGCATTGACTATGATACAAAGGATAACACTTACATAAATAAATCTCTGAGAGACTAAGAAAATATAGTGGGGCTCTTCCTGAGCCCTAGAAATTTACTTGAAACTGATCCTTTCTCTGCTAATACCCAGATCAGTCCAAGGATAATAGGGTCAGCCTTACAGGCTAAAAAACTCTCCCCATACAATAGCAGTGGGACTAATTACTAGACTAATAATTTCACTTGTACCCCTAGCTATTGTGCTAATGTGCAAGACTGAGATAATTGTTTAGAATATGTCAAACAGAAAGACATTTGCAGGGCCTTTGGTGGCACCTGACTTGACCTCACCTCAAAGGCAAGGAAAAATTCCAATTTCCAAAGTGATGGAAAGAATTCATACCCAGAATGGAAGACAGCCTAGCAAAAGCATGGAAGCAAGAGAGTACATCATTAAATTAGGAGAATAGTTAGCAGTCTGGAGAAGAAAGTGAAATAAGACCCAAAAAGAATGGGAGACTCTAAAAGAAAATGGAGAAGCAGGGAGTCTTAGATGAATTCATGTTTTTTAAAGACAAACATGAAAAAATGAAAGAAAAGTTATATGACTAAGGAAAGAATGCGAAAGAGTGATACAAACAAACAAAAAAGCCCAGAATGAGTTGATACCTGTGGAAACATGATAAGGAAACTAAAACAGGCACATATATACATACATGCAAATACATATATTTTTACTTATATACAGAATAAATTGATGAGCAAAGGGAAGGTCCATAACTGGATCAAATGGTATAATTCTAATCAATGATAAAAACAGAAGAAATTACTTGACTTTTCTTCCATCTTCTTGATCAGGAAGATGGATGTTCAAATTAGAAACAGTCAAATATCCTTGAAAGAGATTGGAAGCCCAAGATAAATGAAAAGGGAATACCTAATTACTTTAAATATTAAACTATCAAGACCCAAGCAAATTATTACCCATGGAGCTAAATCAAAAGGAGTGATGGTGAAGTGGACAAACCTGGAACTGATAATCAGGAGATTTAGATTCTATTGTTGGCTCTGCCACTAACTTGCTAGAGGATTTGAAGCAAGTCGTTTAATCATTCTATGCCCTAGTTACTTCATATGTAAAAGGAAGAGGCTGAACAAGGCAACTTCTCATATTCTTTGCAGCTCTAGTATACCAGGAACAGGCAGATATGAACAAAGAGCCATTGTTAATCATTATGAAATTAAAAAAAACAAACACCAAGAATGAGAACATAATGGTCCAAAGGAAAGGAAACAGTGTTAGACACCACAAACTACAAGCCAGTCAACTAGATTTCAGTCCTACAAGATTCTAGAACATGTAATTAAACAGATGATTTGTGAACAATCTGAAAGAGAAAGAAAGCAGTGATCACTAGGATCCAGGACATGTTCACTAAGAGTAAGGCATTTCAAAGTAATATCATTTCTTAAAAAAAAAAAAAAAGATTATTAGATTGAAAAATCAGAGGATTGCCATAGATATAGTTTATCTGGAATTGACAAAGACTCTTGTAATATCTTTGTGGACAAGATAAATAGATGTGGGGTCCAATTTAGGTAGGTTCTCAGCTAGTTGAATTAAACCCAAAGAATAAAAATGAATGTGTATCACTATCGACCCAGAGAGAATTCTATAAGAGCAATACCACAGGACCCTGTCCTTATCCCTGTTCTTTTCAACATTCCTATCAATGTCTTGAATAAAGACAGAAAACATACTTATTGAATTTGCAGAAGACATGAAGCTAAGAGGAATGGCTAATATGATAGACAACAGAATCAAGATTCAAAATGCTCTCAACAGGCTAAAACACTGGTCTGAAACCAACACAATGAAATTTAACAGGGAAAAATTCAGAAAGCTGCACATAGGTGCTGCATGGGGGAAAACCAGCTTTTACAATCACAACCTACAATCTCTGCCTCTCCTGATCCTAAATTCTCACCTATCTAATAGCTCTCAGGTCATCCAGTAGTTCCAGGCACTAATCAGAGATAGCTGTTGTCACTCCCATGTCTAATTATGATGGGACCTCTGATTCTTCTTCTCTTGGTCTAAGATGGGGTTTTTATCCTACTTAAGTCAGCCAAGATGAAATCGAGTGCTTTTTTTTTTTTTTTATAAAAGGTGTTTCTTTGTTATTAAAGAGAAAAAAATTAGATCATATTAATTACATAAGCAAAGGATTCATATATCTTATCCTAAAATTACTAAAAATGGGTTTGGTTTATGGGATATTTGTTCCTGTCCTTATTCCTCTCTTCTACTACCCAAGGAATCCTGAATGAGAAAACCTCTCTGTAACCTAAAGATTTCTCTACTGCAGTTTAGACCAGCCTGCACTGATGTCCCAGTAATCTTGACTTTTCTGAAAATCCTAATAGTTCTCAATTCTGGCAATCTTGTGTTTTCCTCAACCCTCTCTGGCATTGTGAAGATAAGTGTTTACATGGTCTCGTTGAATCTCTGTCATTTCCTGAAATATCTCTGAATTATATGTCCTTACATATGATTCTTTTTTCCAATTGCCAAGACCAGGTTGCTTTCTCTTCCTATTTCAAAATATCATCTTGTATATCCTATTAAGTTCCCTTTTCCTGATTGAGCAACAACAATTAGTGCATTTGTAATATAGAGATGTTTGGAAAACCTAAGCCCAAGAACCAATCATCTCTATTCCATTCCAAATTATCAATTCCACTTACTTCTCTAAGTCCTTATTGATGATTTATGACTTTCATGTCCCCCAGGGTGGCAGTCTTCTAGAATTCTACCATTACAATTTATGTCATAGAAAAAATACTCACACATAGTAATAGATGAGTGTTAGTATTAGAGTAGTAAGAATAAGTAATAATAGATAAAGTTTTTTTTTTTACAATTCCAATATACAAATACATCAATATGAGTATTCCTCCCTATTGATACAGATCATATCCCTACCTGCTTTCTCATCCTGTGTGATTTTCATCTATGTCCTCCCTAAGGTTGCCACAGGAGGTCTACCCAATTTGTTAGGGCCCTTCACACTTACCAAATAGCAAGCTCATATACATTTTTTCTCTTATATTTCCATAGTGATGTTTTTTGCACTATTTTTCCTCATATTTATGTTTTCATACATACATGCATATATGTATGTATGTATAATGTCTATACACACACTCAATGTCTTCAGCTGGCATATTTCTGCTTAGAATTTTTTTTGCTGATTTTTTTTTTTTTGAAAAATTTTGCTGAAAAATGTTTGCTGATTAACAAAGTTCTCCCTTGTCTGTCACTTATTTACATAAGTTAAACTTCAATCTAATATTATTATAATCAATATAATTTTTTTTCTGCCCACTTTTTCTTTTTATTAGTATTGGTAGCTTATTTAATATATCATATGGAGTTGTTTTTAATTGAAATACATATCTTCTTATGATTATTCTGTTTTATAATTTGGTTTCAATTTTGATCTTTGCTCTAAGTCTATGGCCTGATGATTATACACACAGAGCTCATTCAGGGGAAAGTCCCATATCAGTAATAAGTCATTTCCAATCCATTAGAGAATATAATCAATTTCATTTTTAGTGATGTTAACTGGCACTCCCCATGTCCAGAATTGTCTGATTCTCTTCTCAAAGAAAGTATTAAAGATTTATGTGGATGAAATTTCCATATAATTTCTAAGTCTGGTCCCTCTCATTCTTTTACTCCCAAACATTTTCATATATATTTTGTTATATATGCACAGATACAGATATACACACATATGTACATGTCTGTGTACATGTATATATGTGTATGTATATATGACAGCCACATATTGACTGTATTCCTTTAACAAGTCACTTAACCATTCAATGATTTAGGACAAATTGCAGAAAACATATAGATCTAAATTAGTTAAAGGAATTTTCTTATCAGGAAGTTCCTCATATCAATTCTAGTCCCTATCCCTATGTTTTGCTTACCTTTCAAATGCTGTCTTTATATTGTAATCACAGAGCATCTGTCCATAGAACTTTTTTTTGCATCATCATCCTTTGGGGGGAAAAATGTTGGTGATTAAGCTGCAATTACTTGCATATATCTGTTATAAGCAATGCAGATTGAGGTTGAATATAAGGGAAGATGTCCCAATACTTGGAATTGTTGCAAAATATACTAAACTGTCTCAGGAGGCAGTGGCAAAGGATAGATGTGTACTTAGGGATTTCTAGTGGGAACTATTCCTTTTTAGAGTTGTATTGGGATAGATCGGCTCTGAGGTTCCAAATCTGAGATTCTATATTTCTGTACATTTGGCAGCAATTCATGTAGGGAAAAAACAAAAACAAAAAATCTCAGGGTTTTAGTGAACCATAAGCAACTAGCCTATAAGCTCTACAAGGCCTGTATACAGTAGGTACCTAATAAGCATATGCCATTAATTTTTGCTTGTAAATTGATAGCAACCAGTAGTTTAATAATTATGGAAGGGAGAAAGGAAGGAAGGAAGGAAGGAAGGAAGGAAGGAAGGAAGGAAGGAAGGAAGGAAGGAAGGAAGGAAGGAAGGAAGAAAGGAAGGAAGGAAGGAAGGAAGGAAGGATATGAATATGAAGAATATGAAAGAAAGTAATATATAATGCAATCTTGGCTGGAAGCATAGTATCCCAAGACAATAACAGTCAGAGAAAGAAGACAAGAAAAAATGGTAGATAGTTCTTTGATGATACCAAGGCAGATATTTATCAACCTGATATAAAGAACTGAAATTTCTGCTATCTTTCATGGAGGCATACATTTTGTACTTGGTGAAGAGCCCCTGAAGAACTCTCAAAATTAATGACTACTCCCTCAATTCTTATAATTCATTTGGGAGGAAAAAGCTATTGCCAGAAGGGACATAGAAATTACTGGGAAGCATTATGAGGTCCTGAACAAAAAATGAAAACTTTGAGTAATCCAGGTGGTGTTTTTATCACAACTTCCAATTGAAGCTAGATGATTCATAAGAAAAAGGCAGATTTGGGAAATCAATGACTTGTGGTAAGAAGGTGGTATCTGAGAATAGAATTTGGATTTTTGTGTCCCAATTCAAAATATTGGCATAAGGGCTGGTAAACACACAGACACACATACACACACACACACACACACACACACACACACACACACAGAAAAAAAAGAGATTGGAGCACTTTTTTATGAAACAGAACCTCTTCCAGTGAAACAAGATCTGGTTCCTTGTTAAAGCATATGCATTACTACCAGAATATGCATTACAGAGGCTCTTAGTTCATCCCTCAGTGCCCCATGAAGAGGGGGGGAGGGAGAAAGAGGGAAAGGAATATGAATACTGTACCAAAGATGAATGATTGACATACAAGCAAGGAAGAGGTGCCCCCTCCTATTTTCAGAACCAAGGAACCAAATGTTGAGAGTACCAAGGGACCAAGCATTCTAATCCAAAGATCTGCTACACATATATTTGCATAGTCTTGCAAATCTAATCATGGGAGCTTTAAATTTAAAAGGAAAGAGAAAATTGAACACAGATTTGATAAGCCAAGAATAAGAGGTACAACACAGAAGAATGGCAGAATACAAGTAATTCATGGAAGTTAATATCCAAGAAGAAAACAAGCAACAAATCCCCATAGTGTCAGATATCTATTCAAATGCACAAAAAGATAAGTAATAGATAAGACTCAAATGTGGAGAGAAAAGGGGAACTGCCTAAGGAGATCAACAAGGATGCACATGGAATTTAGCAAAAACCCTCAGATTTTTAAAAGACATATAGAAAAAAGGAAAGGTCAAGTAACTGATGATGAACACAAATGAGTAGCCTTGTCCTATAAGTAGGATAAAAATATTATTAATTATATGAGTATTATTAATAAACATAGGTATATTATATATTACATGATATAATTAATAATTAAACAAAATAAATTTAGGCTATGGATGTTAAGTATAGCCATACATAGCAGGGAGGTGGTTAAAGGAATGTTGAAGAAAAAAGGAAGATGGTAAAAGACATAGAATCACTTAGTAGATGACAATAATGAACAGCACAAAGAAGGCTAAACTACTTGTCTTATTTTGAATGTGTTTTCTCTTTTAAATGAATGACCTTTGAACTTTGAAAAAGAGAAGAAAAAATGGTTAGTGGGTAGCAAAAAGCAAGGATAAGTAACTAGACATTAAATTTCTCCTCCATGAACTTAAATCAATAGTCCTTGTAGCTGAAGAGACTAAAAAAAAATTAGGAAATGTTATGGCTGAACTGCTGGCGGTGATCTTTAGAGAACTGGCCAGTTACTAGGAAAAAATATTCATTCAATTTTGAAAAACAAAAAACTGGGAAAACAGTGGTGTCTGCAGATGTTAACTGTCAATGATGTTAACTGTCTATTCCTGGAAAAAAATCTAGAACTCATTAAGAGGATAATTTGTCAGTTTAAAAAAGGAAGTCATGATAACTAAGGGCTTCATCAAGAATAGGTCACATAGCATTGGGAGGTAGTTTAGGGTAATGGTATCAACATAAAGATTTTGATTTCAGCATTTGACAAAGATCTCTTGTGCTCTTCTTGTATATAGTCTGTAGAGAAAGATGGTAACTAAATAGTAGATTGTAGAGATAGAACAGTTGGGTGAATTTAGAAAAGATGAAATTAAAGTAGTCATTAATGAGTCCATGCCAATTTAACACTTTAAAAAAATTAGTCTTGCTTTAAACCTTCCAGGAATTCTGGTTGGTTTAAGCTGCATTTTTTTTCCTTTCAAGCTTTGCTTGCTGATTTTTTTTTTTTTTTTTGAATCATTCTTTTCTGGGTTTGTGTCTTAAGCTTCCCTATCACTATAACAGCTCTTTATACTGGCTTCTTCTTGTTTTCTCATTCTTCCAGCCTCCTTGACTTTGGACTTTACATAAGTTCTGGACTTTGGGCATTTGGGGGAGAAATGTCTGGCCTGAACTTGTGTCCTTTTACATCCTTGTGCTGCTTTCACAGTTCAGGCTAGGGCCAAGGCGGGGATAGCTATAAACTTTCAAGGCCCCTCATATGATTTGATCTGAAGTGATGTCTGTTCATTGCCCTCCAGGTATGAGCTCTGGAAGTTGGGAGTTTAGTAGATTGTTGCTGGATTCAGCTGCTCTTGGCCTGCTAGGAGGTGATGCAAGTTCAGAGTGCCTAAACTTCAGACTCCGCTTTAGTTTGGGATTCTTGTCTCAGTTATTCTACTGCTGGCTACTTCTCTGGATTGGAAGTTAGAATTCAGGTCCCCTCTGATCAGAGCTACACAGTTACTGTTGCTTCCTTCCTCTGTACAGCTAGAGCTTTCTAGGGGCCACTCTTCTTTCCCCTATCTTCTAGTCCAACTTAGAACTTGGTTGTGAGATACAGAGCTGTCAGATGACACTAATTCCTTCATCTGTTCTAGTTGAGAGATTCCCCTGTCATTTCCTTCTCGTCTGGTGCTTCTTGCCCTAGTGTCCAGTCTCGGCTCTTTTAGTTCCTGGGCTCTGAAATGCCCATCATACAGACCTCATCCCAAGTGTCAACAATCCTCCCTATCACCCTAAGCTGCCCTGGGCTGGAAAAAAAATGACTCAATGTGACTCTTCTTGGATTTCCCAATCAGAATTCATTCCAACACATTCCAACTGACTATACTTTTTTCTCCTATTTTTCCTCCATTTTGATTCTGCCCTTCCTGTGTCAATTTAGAAGGAGATCTCTAGTGTAATACCTCAGAAATCTGTCCTTGACCTTGAGCAATAGCACAGGATTTTTAAAATCAATAACTTAGAATAAAGGTATGCATGTCAGATTTATAGATGATATCAAGCTTGGAGGGACAACTAACATATTGATAGGAAAAAAAAATACAGATCCAAAAAGATTTTGACACAGTAAAGCAAAGAAGCAAATCCAGTTAGTAGAAATTTAAAATATTTTAATATAAAGTTTTACAACTAAGCAGCTTCACAAATATAGAATCCTATGACTCTAAACTAATCTTAATGTCTACCTCCCTTTTTTGAGTCTTTCTGCTTTCACTGTCTTATCATTATGGATCTGCTCATCTTGGCTACTACCTTCATATTCCCATTAGTTATCCCTACCATCCCACATTCCTCACCTCGCCCCTCCAAACTGTCTGGGCTGAAGGAACCAATTCAATCACCTGATAAGCTGAGTGTTTCTTCCTTGCCAATGGCAGAAGTTTATCAAATATCAGTTTCATGATTACACATGTCCCAGAGTCCCCCACCAGTGTTTCCTAACCTGGAAAAGTGGTATCAAAAATAGAGATCTCCATTCATTTTTTTGGGGGGTAAATACCAGTTTTCCTGGAAAAACTAAGACTTAAGCCTCATCACTAATACTTTTATGGACTGCCTTATTCAGAAATTGGACAGAGAATTTAAGGGACAAACATTGGGAAATGGAGAAAAATAGCAAGGGAAAATTCTAAAAACTAATTGCCCTTTAGAGTTTTGGGGAGGCCAGACCTCCTTTCACCCCACCAGCAGTCAGGGTCTACCTTCCACATATCAATGATAGCCTTCTCTCCATCTGGACCTGATGGTCTACTTGAGGCCCAGGTACCAAGTAGTCAGTGGTAGTTTGGAGGATTAAGATGGTGGAAGGCAGGCGGCTTGGAAGGAGGGTTTGGAGTCTGAGCACATTCATCTTCATAAGTTTTATTACAGCCTGCCAGTTTAAACCTAATGACTAATTTATCGTATAAAATACCACCAATATATTTTTTGATTTTGCTAATTAATTATCTCAAACAAAGGTGATATTTATAAAACTGTCCAGAAATGGTGTGCACAGGAAAATTGCCTTACAGCAGGAGATGAAATTATTACTAATATGGGATCAAATTATTGCTGTATTGACTTAGTTACTTTATGACTTTGTAATGGATTTCTTCATTATTTTCTCTGGATTGTAGCATTTGTGATTGCATTAAAGTCTGTTAATCTATGCAAATATCATTAGGCACCACTAATAACCACTGCAACTTTCCTTAATTTCGGGGACTGTGCTAAGTACTTGCATCCCTGGTTTGAGTGGGTGACTTCTTTCCTGGTAAGAGGAATAAATGAGAAATTGAAAGAATCTAGGGTGATTATCCCATCTGGAACATTTCCATGAAAATGGAGCAAATGATAGAAAGGGAGGGACACTCAGAGCTTTAACTAAGATATAGTGATTAGGTATTGGTCTTAGAGCACTGAAATTTAGAGGGTACTGATAGCACTTAATAAGTAGAAATAACTGAGCTTAATATAAGTAGAAATAACTGAGCCTAATATCCAGTTAGCAATAGTAATTTGTTAAGAAAGAAGCTACTAGATGATGGGCTTTCCCCCCACCTAAGTAACCCCCATCACTTGCCGGTGCTGTCACTATTCCCTTTCTCATGATGTTCTCAGTGGAGGTCCTACACTATCCTAATGTCTCAGTTTGCCCAGATCCTTGTGTCCTGAGAGTTATGGCTCTGAGGTAACTTTTGAAATGGAAGGCAGTGTGGTGCAATGGAAAGATTACTAGATTTCAAGTCAAAGAATCCAAATAGAAAACATAACCACATGTTTGACTGCATGCAAGTCACTTAATTTCTCTGGCCTTCAGTCTTCCCTTCTGTAAAGTGAAAGAGAACCCCCTTCTAGCATTAAAAATACCCCCCTAATTAAAAGTGTATCCCTCATCTCTACATTACAGATACTGAAATTTTATATTACCAAACTCTCAACCTTTAGAATAAGCCATTGGAGGACCCTGTTAAAATTAAAATCATTTTGAAATGTGTTCCATGTTATCATTATATTAACATCCCCTTGAATTTATTATAGTCATGTGATTAGCTAAAAGTAGAAGCTAAAGGGAAAAGACACAAAACACAATGTCTTCATGGGGATGAGTAAGTGGATGTGCACAGAGAAGTGCCTGAGAGGGGCATACCAAGGTGTGAGTGGGAGAAGGAACCCCAATGATGCCCAATGGAGGGCATCAAGTTTCATAAATGGTATTCACCAACAGGGGAGAAGAGTGCATTGGCAAACTTTGATTCACATGTTTGCTGGACATTGCATCAAGGTTTATAATTCCATCTAAGAGTCTGTTCTTTTCTGATGAACCTCATCAACCTATTGCAGACCTATTGCCTCCAGCAAACAGTCTAAAATATTACTTATGATTTCACTGATTGACTTCTGATAGTTCAACATGCTAAACCTAAGAAAAAAAGAGGCTCAGAGACAGATGGTGACTTGCTCAAGATCATTAAGTTTGTGATAAAGCCAAGGGTAAAACCCTAGCCCCTAGATTTCAGACTTAGATGTGTTCTGTTTCTCAAACTCTTTCCCCTTAAAAACCAGCCTAAGTATTATGGACAAAGTTAGAGTCTGAGAATTATGTCTCCAGCAACATTCATATCCATGAACCAGCATTGTACAATTTGCACCATACTCCATATCCACTGGGGGGAGAAGACATATAAGCATTCTATAGGCTCCGCATTGGACACAGAGCTCAAAACCCACAAAATCAAATGGCATAGGAAAATGAGTGTGAGAGCCATTTTCTTTCTTCTTCATCATCAACAACAATGTCATCATCATCATGATCATTCTGTCATTACTTTTGAGCTTTCATTAAGATACTCAAATGAGGTGGGTCACTGTGGACTATTATGAAACCAGTCCAGCTGGTACTTTCCTTCTTTAACATTCTAAAATGTTTCCAAGACTCCTTGATAAACAAGGCACTTGAGATGAGTTAAGTCACTTCTGCTCTCCTCTCCTTTGCTCTCCCAGCCTCAAGGGTTTTCTGCCTTCTCTTTCCTCCCACTTCTCCCTCTTGCCTGCTGCCTCCTACCTCCCTCCACTCTTTGCTTCACTAAATCAGTGACTCACTGGGGGATAGGCTGGTCTGAATTCAGAACAAGTATGAATAGAATGTTGTTAGTGGGTCTATTATTTTCAGGTGCCTATTGTCCTAATAATACTTTGCATGCTTATACAGAGCAAAGCATTTTATCCTTTTCAAATCCTTTCATAACTTGTCTTGAATTTCATTTCCATAACACTCCAGTGATTGTGTATACCCCTACTATACAGTTGGAAAAACTGTAGAGAACTTCCCAGCAGTCATGTTGGGAGTCAGTAGCAGAATCAGAACTAGACCATAGAATATGGGGCTCTTAATCTGTATTCTTTTTCTAGTCCATCCTACCACTCTATAATTTGAGCTAAATATTAGCAAAATATCACCAAAATGAGAGATCTTTTAGGGGGCTGCTTTTATCAATCAATCACAAATCAACAAGGATTTGTTAAGTGGTTACTATATGATAAGCATTGAATTAGGGATCAAAGAAATGAAAAAAAAACATTCCCTGCCCTCAAGAATCTTTCCTTCTAATGGCAGAAACAATATTTAAATAAATGGAAACATAAAAGATATATGGAGTAGATGCAAAGTAATCTCATGAAGAGGTCATTAACAACCGGGGGGGACCAGAAAAGGCATCCTGGAAAAAGGTTAGCTTTGAGCTTAGTCTTGAAAGAAGTCAGAAATTCTAAGAGGTAAAGAGAGTAAAGAGAGATTTTTTCACAATTAGCAATGTCATTTACTTATCAGATCCCTTTGGAGTAGGCATTCCATTAGGGTTCTGCTTGCTACCTTGTTCTCTTCTCTTTCTCTGTCTCTCTACATTCTAGCAAGTGTCAAACTCATCTATTGCCACAGCTTCAACTCTGATCTCTATCGCACATCACTCTCTCCAATCTCACTCTCCCTCCAGACCCAAACTCCAGCTTCTTTAATATCTCCACAGATGATCTGCTGCCTTCTCCAACTCAACACATTCAAAGCCAAATTGATTTTCTTTCCCCACCTCTGCTCCCCTTTCTGACTTCACTATTCCTGTTGATGGCATGACCATTGACGAGGTCTTCAACGTTCATGACCTTGGAATTATCACTGACTCTTTCCTCCCTTTTTCCTTCCACATCCAATCAATTGTAAGCCCTATTCATTCTCCCTGTTGTCTCTAGGTTCAAATGCAGACTCCCATGTCTAGTATTTTACAAGCTGGCTATCTTTGAGGCTTATTATACATTACTCCTTTTCATGCCCTTTATAGTCCAGCCAAACTGGCATCCTTACCATGCCCCACATGTAACATTTTGTCTCCCATCTCTGTCCTTTTGTACAAGCTGTTCTCCGTGCCTCCAGTATACTCCCTCCTTACTTACCCCTGGGAGTCCTTCAATGTTCAGCTGAATTACAGCTGCTGTTCCTGATCCCTCTAGCCCCCCAGCACTTCCCCTATCAATGTGTAAGCATATTCAAAATACATGCAAAGAAAATACTAGACATAAAAGATTAGACCAAGGCACTGGGGATATACAAAGATAAATAAGACTCAGTTCCTGCCTCATAGAACCTTATAGTACAGAAAGGGAAAATGCCACATATACAAATAAGTGTGATACAAACTAGCACTTGATAATAATTGGTTACATTTCTAAAGCATTTTGGAGATTTACAAAGTGCTGCTATACTCAGCACAAATTGGCAGGGTAGGTAGTAGAAGTATTACTTTCTCTGTTTTACATATGAGGGAACTAAGTCTGGGAGAGATTAAGTGACTTATCCAGGATCACATACCTCATCATGAAAAAACTGGGATTTAGAGCCAGCTCTCCTACTGTATCAATTTATTCATTCAGTGCATTGATGAAAGAGCCTACTATGTCAAGCACTCTACTAGGTACTGGTAATACAAAGACAAAAATAAAACATCCAATCTCCTAAGAGATTATATTCTGTCAGAAATGAACACAAATACAGATGAAGAAAAAAAATTATATATATATATATACATATATATGTATATATATATCCATGTATATACACACACACATATATACATATATAAAGTTTTATCTAAGAAAGTAGTAAGTGGAAGTTTATTAGGAGAAGATCTATGTAAAAGAAAGTAGTACATGACTGATGTCTGAAGGATCCTAAGGATTGTAAGTTAGAGGGGGCAGAGGCGGTTCAGAGTTCATTTAAAGACTTAGATATGAGAAATAAAACAGCAAGTAATCTAAATGGGATAGAAAACAGAATGCTTCTAAATCCAAGATGACTATGAGCTACATTTCCCCAGTATTCTGGAGAGGGAAACAGGAGAAAATAGGTATACATCCTATTTCATCTTCCTTTAATATAGTTTGTTATCAAAGGGTATGGTGATTCATACCTATAATCCTAGCTGCCAGGAAGACTGTAGATGGCAAATATTTTAATCATAAGAGTTCTGAGTTAAAATGGGCTATGACTATTTTTAAATGCCCACATTAAGTCTGGAATCAATATGATGAGCTCTTGGGGGTTAGCTGTTTCTGGTCAGAAACAGAACAGGTCAGATCTCCCTTGCTGGTAAGTAATGGCATTGGGACACTAAGATAGCTGCTACTCTTCTAAAACTTAGGCAAGGTGGCAAAATCCAGTTATTTAAAAAAAAAAAGTTTGCTCTTTAAAGTATTGACTATCACCTTGCAATCCTATGTTTAGAACTTGTAGAGTATGAGTAGAATTTGTAAAGCAAAGCTGTGGTCTATTTGTGGTTTTAATTCTCTCCGGTCACAAAGGCCCCAATTCTTACTACATTAAAAATCTTTGCCACCAGCCTACCCTGGTGCCTGAAATTCAACTGCATTTGGGTTGAATACTTCCCCTTTCAGTCCTCTTTTCTATTTAGAGCTACAATGGACTAACTACTACCCTTTACTAGACTAGCTTTGTGATCTTGTTCACAACCTCTTATTCTAGAAACAGTAATGAAAATTAACACTACTATTGCTTCTGGAATGATTGTAGCAATTGTCTGTCCCACAGTTCCCTCCACCATCTGAATAACTTCTTAGCCTTAAACCAAAAAATTCTTTCCCTGTCCATCACTCTTTTATATATATGATATTCTCTAACTAGAACACAAATTCCTTGAGAAAAAATGACTATCTCTTATTTGTAACCTTGATATTCATATAATTTCTAGCACATAGTAAGTACTTAAAACAATTTGTTGTTGTTGTTGTTGTTGTTTTTCATTCATTCTATAAAAATACAAAACTCCTTGAAGTAAGAAACCTAGTTTGTCCTTGCAGTGGGTGAAAGATGAAATGACTGAAGAAACAAAGGTCTGAGCTTTGGAGTGTAGCTCTTTCTTGAACAATGCACACGGATTGCCTACAAATCCAGATTAGGGCCCTTCCTCAGCTTGAGTCTGGGCTTTAAATAGAGGGGAAGATGGGCTTTTATACATTAAAAACAATTAGTTAAATAGCACCAATTAACTAAAATGGAAACAATTAACCACAATACAATAAAGTCATCTGATTTCTAATTAGAGGAAATATTAAGGACTTTCTGAGTTAGGAGGGAGAGAGTAAACAGGTACAAATCATAAATGTTCCATTCTCCTCCCTCCCCAAGTGATTGTGAACAATAAAAGGAATATGGAAGCAATGATTGATTGGTCCGTATGGGCCAGTTTTCAGTTAAGACATATAGGTGACTTAAGATATATAATTGTGAGAAAACTCCTTGTCTCAGTCTTTGGATCTGACTAGTTTTCTAGTCACAGTTAGTTAGACAGGCTGATTCCCATCCCTCACCATACCACCTGTGAACTGTCATAAAATCATGGAATGAAATAATCTTAGAGTTAGGTGGAATCTCAGAAGACATTGATGACAACATACACCTGAACAAAAATCCTTCCAGTGATCAAATTTGCCAATTTCAGATAGCTATGATTCTCAGGAAGTTTTTATTCTTTTATTAAACTGAAAATTTCTTCCCTGCAGCTTCCACTTATTGCTCTTAATTCTACTTGGCCAAGTTGTTCTAGCCCCTTCTTGCATATGATAGACTTTATAATACTTGACCACACTCATCCTCCCATGTGAAGTCTTCTCGTGTTCTTTCCTAACAAAATCTTTTTATTCTTCTTTTTTTTTATTGCTTTCTTTTTCTGGTTATATATATATATATATATATATATATGTATATACATTAATTTTTTAAAAATACACATTTCTTTATGAGTCATGCTGGGAGAGAAAAATCAGAACATAAGAGAAAAATCACAAGAGAAAAAAATAAAGATCTTGAAATCCTATCATTCAGTGTTTAAATAATCCATTCCAGTTTGGGTCAATCTACCATTTATTAGTTCATCTAATTGATTTAAAAAAAAATATTAAATACAACAGACCCAAAAACTGCTTCCTGGAGAACCTCACAGAAGAACTTCTAAGTTGATATTCATGTATTAATGGGTACAATCATTCAAATGGTTCCAAACCAAATTAATTTTACTATCAAATAGCCCAAATGTCATTCACATGAATAACATGTAAGACTTTGCTAAATGCTTTGCTAACTTCTAGATAAACTACAAAGCACCCCCTCTTTTATCAGTCTAGTAATATTAAAAGGCTTAATCACTCTTCCTGCCCTCAAGCTGCTAATAATCTACTGTTATTGTTGTTGTTTGAAGTTCATTCTCAAATAAAAGATCAGGAAGGTGTTGCCATGATTTGCAAATGAATTAGTCTGAAGTGAAGGAGGACTGTGCAAAGTGAGCAATGATACTTTCTCCTCCAGAGCCATCTGGGTCCAGTGGCAAGATATAGATCATGAGGATTGGAGATGGTCTTGATGCAATGAAAGTATACTAAAGAAATACATTTGAGTATAAAGCTAATTAAGATGTAAGAGAGCAATTGGAATTCCTACAATTGAATAGGGAGGTGAAGAATGACTGTAAGAGGGCTTGGATTGAGACTAAAGATAAAAAGGGCATGTAAGAGAATCTTCCTGGACCAAAAAAAGAGAAAAGATGAGAAAGAAGGTGAAAGATTGTCACAGGATTCTAATCTGAGAAATTAGAGAGACAGTATAGGACAGTAAGGAAGCAAACAAGTATTTATTAAGCACCTACTATGTGCTAGGCGCTTTGCATATATTATCTCATTTGGTCCTCACAACAAACAACCTCGGGAGGTAGAGGCTACCATTATCTTCATTCTGCATTTGACAAGCAGACACAGGTTAAGTGACTTGTCCAGGATCACACAGCTAGTAAGTGTCTGAAATGCACCTTAGTATTTCTAAGATAAAGAAGGAAAAAGAAGAAAAGAAAAGAAAATAGGTTCTTAACTGAGCTGATTAAAGGAGTAACTCCAGAAATAAGCCAAGTAAATGCCCATTAAGAGTCAGAGATTACTTTGGATTGATGTGTGACTTTCTTTGTAATTGTGTTTATATAGTTTCTGACTTTGTCTTGACAGACAATATTGTCCCAAATATTTTACATTATCTACAGTTATTTTAAATGAGATTTCTCTTTCAATCTCTTGCTGTTGGGTTCTCTTTCTATCTCTTGCTACTGGGGTTTGTGGGCAACATGATATATGGCTTTCTAACCACTAAACTCATGAGGCTTCTTTATGAAAGTCTTTATGAATGGGAAAGAACAGAAAAGAACAACCTGAGGCAGGAACGGAAGTGTGCTGACAAGGGGCTTCTCAGTTTTCATGGCCATAGCTTAATTCTTCCGTTTCAGTCCAATAATTAAATAATTGAGTTATACAAAGCCAAAAAAAGAGGTAAAATTGATCAGGATGGTGAGGGGTCTGTAAATTGTGCCTTGGGAAGGACGACAGACTTGAAGGAGAAGAATGGGTACACAGAGTAGAAGGTTCCAAGCTGATCAGGATTTTTGCCCACCACTCCCCAGGTTTATTGAGAAACAATCCTAATACTCTCTTGATGCTGGTGACTGGTAGAGTATGTATGGCTAGGAAGCCATCCCTGAGGTCACAGAATGTGGAGTGTGTGGAAGTGAGATGTGAACAGAGAGTTAGTGTTGTGACAAGCATGATTACTGTCATAAGTCAGAGAGAACAAGCAATTAAAGAAGAATATGTATGAAAACTGATAACAATGTCATCCAGTGAGAGTGTCCGTGGGCATGTCTAGGGGTGGCTAATTCTACTCTGTGCCTCCCTCACATCCTCACAATACCACGACAAAGCTTATCCGTTTGTGGTAGCTTTTTACCTCTGCTGAAATAAAGCCCTTGTCTGTCTCCTTGAGAGCTAAGGACAAACTGGCCATAATTTATGTTATATGGAAGAGGGGGAGAAAAACACAAGTCTACATTATGCTATAAATTATCATGTGATAGGTGAAACACCAGAAAATATGCCAGATGCCAATGGAAACCCCATTAGACAGCAAGGTTCTGTGGTAGAGAAGTCCCCACAGAAATCTTGAGAGGCCTGCAGCAGACAGTGTGCCCAGGAAGGATAATATAGAAGATAAAATGTATAATCACTCAACTGGAGAGATGAAATTCATACATCCCCATCCCCCATACACACCAAAAAAAGGTGATTTCCATTTATAGTAGCTACATTATCTGGAACAGGGCTTAAACTTTTTCCACTTGCAATCCCTTTTTGGCCAAGAAATTTTTATGTGACCCCAAGTATAGAGGTATACAATAGGTATACAAGTCAAACATTTACTAATAATAAATTATAATTACATAACTTCTCATATTTAGTTACAAGTCCCCAGATGGAGTCATGACTCCACAGATTAAGAAGCTTTGGTCTAGTATACCTTTATGTTTTGTACCCATGGTTTTTTTTCAATTAAGATGAAGTTGGAGATAATAGGGTGGTGTAGAGATGAAAGAGACCAAAGAGATGGGGAATGAGACATTAGTAGAAAGCTAGATAGAAGATGGTAATGTTTTTGCCTCCTGAACTTTATTATCAGGCCCCTTGGGCTCAGGGAGTTTCTCTAGGCTTCTAATAACACTGACCCCCACACTCTTTTGTCAGTGACTCACAGCATTTTAACTCAATTAAACAAATGAAAGTTTCATAGTAGACACCAGATATCTAAAGATACCTCTGCTCTCAAAGAATTGACTAACAGGAAGAAGGATCAGACCAAGTATCAAAATGGGCTGGCATCACAGGGCTAGAGAGAATTCAGTCCAGTTGCTGATCACTTAGTAATCTCCTGGGGGTCTAGCCCCTGACACTAGTTCATTATCAGCTCAGGGCCTTGGCTCTTCTATACTTCCTCTGTTTGCCTCTGTCTCACCTTTCTCTCTCTGCCATACCTTTCTATGTATCTTTGAGTTTGATGTGTTTCCCTTTCGTTGGCTGTACTTTTATTTTTTTAAACACTCTGGAATCTAGCTTTCCAACCTTTTCAATTGAAACTGCCCTCTCCAAAGATAACAATGATCTCTTAATGTCTATCATCAATCCTCATCCTTCTTGACCTCTCTGCAGCCTTTGCATATAACATCTTGCTCTTCTGTAGGTTTTCATGATCCTCTTCTCTCCTATCTCCCCCCTTTTTACCTGTTCAACTCCTATATCCTAACTCTGACTGCTCTTGAGTTCTTTCCCCTTTTCCTACCTTTCCTTTTTATTATCAAGGGCACCATAATCCTCCCAATCTCACAAAAGCTAAAAAACCTCTGTGCCATCCCCAATACCTCACTACCTCGTATTGGGAGTTGTCTCTGAATCCCAGTCTTTCCTTAAAAGAAGCTTTTAGTCCTTCCTTCCTTTATCCAAAGTAATCAACCACTGCCAAGTTTTGCTTCTCTTTCTAACTTCCTGGGAAGTCTGGGTTCCCTCTCTGATTCTCTTGCTTCTACTCTTGACTCTAGATCCCAGGGATTTAAACCTCCAAAATATCCAAAGATAGATTTCAGAGACAGAGGGTGAAGGGATAGTCATGAACTTGGATGGGGAAAAACATTTTCATCTTTATTTCAAAATAGTTGGTTTCCTCTAAACTTCTTTGTATTTTATTTCATGTTTTTAAATACATGAAACAAATATATGAAAAAACATTACTCTGAAAAGGGATTCATAGGCTTCATTAGGATGTCCATGACATACAAAAAGGTTAAGAAGTCCTATTCTAAACTCACTTGTTTGATTATCTTATCCACTCCAATAAGCTCAATTATCATCTCTATATAGATGATTCTTATGTCTGTATATCCCTAATTTCTCCTTTGAGTTCCACATTACCAATTAACTTTTTGATATGTTGAACAGAATTTCTTGTAGGCTTCTCAAACTCAACGTATACAAAACAGAATTCCTGATCTTTCCCCAAAACCCTCCCTTCTTCCCAACTTTTCCATTACTACCCTCACTTTCCCTTCCAGAGCCATCTGGGTCCAGTAGCCAGATACATATATATACACACAAACCCACATAAAAGTGTGTGTGTACCTCTATCTATCCACTTATCTTGAATGTACCTGGTTGTTTAGATTTTGTCTATTCCTACAAAAGAATGTGAGCTTCCTGAGGATGGTGTTTTTTCTTTTCTTTGCCTGGCACTTAGTGCAGTAACTAGCACATAGAAAGCACTTAATAAATACTTGTTAACTGAGTTACTGACTAGACAGGACTTAGTGTGATCAAGGGCTAGCATTCATAGCTTGGACTCAAAGTATGGGCTCTTAGGAAAGGAGATGCAAATGGCTAGAATAGCCTGGGAAGGCTTCCTGAAGTACTCATGGATATGAGCTAATTCTTGAAAGATGAATGAGACTTAGTTAAAGAGAAAGGAGGTAATGTGTGATGATAAAAAAGGATCCTGGAAATGTTTCAGCGAGACCCGAGTTTGAATCTCTGATGCACTACTCTTCCCTCTATGGCCTGGGACAAATGCTCTGGGTCACTTTTTTCATCTGGAAAACAAAAGGGTTGAAGAAGGTCCTTTTGGTACCTGTAATTTTGTGATCCTAAAAAAAGAAGTAGTTTTGCCTAAGGAGAGAGGTGGAGCAAAGCCACCAAGATAAAAACAAACTTGATATCTGCTGGACAAATTTTAGGAAGTAGCCCTGTATATCTGGCCTGGATTCCCCTTCTCTCCCTTGCCTTCCCCTCCCTGTTCTAACTCCCTCAGTAAAGGCCTTTGACCACACTGGTATGCAAAATGATTTTGCCCTGTCAGCATCTCCCAAGCCCTGGAGGGGTCAAAAGAGAGCCTGAGACTTCTCTGGGACTTGGATTTTTTTTTTTTTGGTGGGACAAGGAAGCTTGATCCCCTTTTTGATGACCTCTGCAGGGAGAAGAGGAGAGAATCTCTGAGAGGAGGAGGGAGAAAATAAATAGTAAAGGAAGCCTATAGCTTCTCTGGGTCTATGATGGGGGTAGGGGGAGGACAGTGGGCACTGAGCAGACATGGGGAGAGGAGGCTCCTGGACTCTCTCAGCGAGTAGGGTGGGGGAAGGGTTATGCATATGGATGTGGCTTTTCCCATCTCCTCCCCTCCTCATCTCCCCAACATCAAACAACTCCAGATACAGCACAGGCAGATCAAACAGCCCAGCCCAGCCTGCCCCACTGGCTGCTTTGGAAGGACTTGAGTGA
The DNA here is from genome assembly GCF_048593235.1 of Sminthopsis crassicaudata. Taxonomy (NCBI): domain Eukaryota; kingdom Metazoa; phylum Chordata; class Mammalia; order Dasyuromorphia; family Dasyuridae; genus Sminthopsis; species Sminthopsis crassicaudata. Next base: position 354,431,958 of record NC_133617.1, on the reverse strand, counting down.
AAGGCCTCATTTGCATCCTGTGTGTGTGCCCAGAGAGATATTGCTTCCCCAGCACCCATACACACACACACACACACACACACACACACACACACACACACACACACACTTCCAGGCAGCCCTTTGATCTGGTTTGATGTCTCTTTCAGTTCTTCTTTCTAACCAAAAAGGCTTTTATCCTCTGAAGCCTCCATCTCTTTGGGTCTTGTCTCTGTTCCTCTCTCTCTCTTTCTCTCTCTCTCTCTCTCTCTCTCTCTCTCTCTCTCTCTCTCTCTCTCTCTCTCCCTCTCTCTCTCTCATCTTGTCTGTGTCTATGCGTCTCCCCCTCTCACTACTCATTTTCTTTCCAGCCATAGTGAGGACAGAGCAATTGCATTATTTTAATATTTTTCATAAGATCCAATATCTCATTGATCACTCTTCCCAGTGAAGATCACTATTTACCTAGACTATCTCATTCTTGGTGATTCTTATCCTTCCATTCCATGAATTCTCTCTTTTTTTTAAAATTAAATTAAAATTTTCCAAACATTTGCCTAATCCCTAGCTCATATCCCCCAATTAAGAAAGTAAGAAAAATAAAATCCCTGTTATAAATTATATTTAAGTTAAACTATAGTTAATTCAAACAAATTTCTGCATTAGCTATGACCCCCCCAAAATATCTGACTGCTTCATAGATGTTGTGTTTGCCCCAAGTATTCTTCAACGAGTCTATAAAGTTGTTGAGAGAGATAATCTATATAATTGCTTTTCTTCCTAATCTTATAGTTTATTTTAGTCATTTAAAGACAGCATTCTAAGAAGAGATCCAGTAATATTCATCAGACTGCCTAAAAATCCATGACTCATAGCAAAGGTTAAGAATTCCTGCTCTATTCAATGCCCTAAAAACTCTCCACTAAGTCTTTTACCACTGCTGGGTACATTTAGACTTTCCAATTGTTGTCCTCCTCTCTGGCTATGGAACATGTCCTTGATCATGACTTTTACCATTTCTTATATGGAAGTCATTGTTGATAATGTGCTGCAGACTACTTACCTCTACCTTGTATCTTTCCATTGATCTTAAGATCATCTACAATTCTGAGATTGTAATGTCAATGACTCTCAGCCATATCTAGCAATATAGCGAGAACATTGCTGTGGAAAAAAAGATCACCAACTTTCCTTGGTGACTAATATGCAAATAAATTGATTTCTTTAGAGCATATAGAATTCAAGAGTAAAGTCATTTCTGAACCTCTATGATTCATGAGATTCTTGGGGTCATCCATCTTGGAACCACCTGAAAAGACTTACTTACTGAAGGAGGAGGCTGGCTGATGTTTAGAACACTTATATAATGCAGTTTGGTCTAGGACATACTATGAACCAGAAACCTATCCCTTCCTCAGCACTTGGGGACATCCCTTTGCATACCCTTCCTCCCTGGGGACATTAATCTCCTCTCTACCCTTAAAAAGCTATAACCATTCCCACCTTTGTGCCTTGGCTCCTGCTTTTTTCTTACCTGACATGCCCTTCTACCTCCTTACCACTAGAAAAATCTCAGACATCCCTCAAGTTGCAGCCCATTTCCTACTACCTCCATTAAACCCTCCCTGACCACTCCAAATCCCATTGATCCCTCCTTTCTCTGACCTACTGCAGCACTTAACCTGAGCTGTGCAATCTTGGATTTAATCAATCAGTCAGCAAGCATTCATTATAAACTTATTATATACCAGGCACTGTGCTGATGCATGGCTGTGTCTTAATGTCACACTGTGTCTTCTCTCATGTTGTTTTGTGTACGTAAGGTTTGCCTCCCTAATTAGATTGGGAATATCCACTTTCAGAAGGCACAAAGTGGGTCTTCTTCTGATTTTCCCAACATGAGTGGGAATGGGTTTAAACATATAATGGATAATAAGTATAGGTTTGCTGGCTAACTCTTTATTGACTTCTCCTTTGTGCATAGGATGGGAGTAGAGGCAGTGGATTGAACTAGATTGCCTTTGAGGCCTCTAATTCCCTGGCTTCCATTCTTTGAGGCCCCCTTTATGTGCTCACCTGAAGATGGCAAGCTAGGATCAGAATGGAAAATACGTATGAGCCCACATATTAAGTCAGTTGACATAATGTATGTAAACAGTGCAATCTTCTTATTTCCTCCTTAATGCAAATGCTTGTATAAACCTACCATTAAAGCACATTGGCATGCCTCACACCTTCTATTCCTGGTGCCAGAAGGTGGCTGCCTAGAAACTGTGACCATCAAGGTCCTTTACTTAGCCTCTGGGCAACCTAGTCATCGGGAACCAACCGAATCAGTGACTGGCAGCCACTAACTCCTGTATCCCAATTCCTCCCATTGTCCCTCCTTCCTATATTAATTCAACTAGGTAGGGTCAGAACAGGTCCAGAAGTGACTATGTGCAAGAACATCAGGCTCTCCACACCTTCCCCCAAGAAGACTCCCAGGGCAGGGACTCCCAGAAATTCCCCCTATGTTACCAACCACTTAGGTCCCCTAACCTCCCAGAGACATGAGGACTAACTTTCCACTATGATCAATGAGAAAAGCTAGTACCATGGAAAAGTAAAACATTCAATCAATAATAATAGCATGTTTATTATGTTATTACATAACAGATGAATGAATAAAGAAGGATTTATTAACTTCCTGCTATTTATCAAGCAGTATGCTCATTATAATAGTGGTAAGAGTTAGTAAGACAGAGTGAATATACCCCTAGTCTGTGAAGCAGGATGACTTGGCTTTAATTCCCCTCCCAATTCCCTTTATCCCTGACACAGACTGGCTACATGAACCTCAAAAGTCATTTGATATCTCTTGGTGTCCAGCAACTCTCAAAGATCATAGGCAGTCAAAGAGTTGATCTGCATTGGGAGAGAGTTTCTCCTTGGGAGCTTCTAATTGGATGAAATAATAAGTTTGGTTAAAAATAATGATGATAGCATTTCTATAATACTTTAAGCAATTACACATAGTGCTTTTCTCACACCACCACCATGAGGTAGATACAAGTACTGTTTTTATAGGTGTGGAAATAGAAGTAAAGACATTATATAGTCACAGAGCTGTGTTGGAAGTAGGATTTGAATTCACATCTTCTGAGTGCCCAGCAGTTCTCTTTCTACTCTTGTTGCCTCCTTCTCCTATTCCCTGAGAGGAGAAATTTTACTTACTAAGTAAAAGTTTTTGGTTCAGAAAGGGAACATCATTCTTTTTAGAAATCCCTAAATAAATATCTGCACAATATCAAGTATCTTTAAAACCTGAGCTATCCCCAAGCACAGAAATCCATCTTCCTGGAGGCTGCTTGAGGGAGACCGGCCTTACAAGCAGAACAAGCTGACTTGTTGATGTGACATAGGGACATCCAGATGAACTTTTCCTGTTCCCAGTTTTTCCCCTAACTTCTTCACCTGCTAAGTGTCTAAGATTAAACCATTAGAAGTTCATCTCTTTGTATCAAGACATTGAAGGTCTTAGCTTAAATGGAAATGTTCCTAAGAAAAATCACACCTAAAATCAGGGGTGCTTAATTAAATTACAATCCATGGATACCCAAAGTGATGTGTGGAGATAACTTGGATGACAAAGAAAAAAATCTTTCTTTTCACTAACTTCAACTAAAATTGAGTATTTCCCCCAAATATCTAAAAACATTATTCTGAGAAAGTGTTCATAGATTTCATCAGATTGCCAAAGGGGTCCAAAATATCAATTAAAAAAAACTACCCTTAATACACTTTATCCCTTAAGTGATTAGCTGACACATTACCAGAGACAGAAGAAAGATATTTTAAATCCTTGCATAATGCAGATATTATCCCAAGGAGAACCACTATAGTGAGAGGCAGAGAGACATAGTTTAAGTTGTACTGTACTTGCAATGAGAAGGGGAAGGTTTGAGTTCTAGCTCCCCCATTAACTGAATGTAAAATCTAGAGTAAATCACTGAGCCTCGATACCCTCATCTCTAAAAGAGACTTAAAGATTCTTGCCCAACTTACCTCCCAGGAGTGTCAGAAAAGATCTTCATAAATATGAAAATACTATATGAATTAGGATAATTAATAAGTTCAATACCAACAAAAGTGTGGTGAGGGGAAAGGAGTTCCTCCATAGGCTAGATCTCAATAATCACAACCTAGATGGACTTTTCTGGCTCTTGGGGATGGTGAGTTAAAAATCCTCCATCCTCCTTGTTCTGAGGGAAGAGCAGCTCCTTCACTGAGTCCTGGGATCTGACCCAGGAGAAAGAGAAACTACAAGCAGGTTGGCTGGAGAAGAACAGACATCCTCACTCACATAAGCACAAAGTTTTGTCCAAACACTGAAGAATTAGTTTCTCCAAAATAAAAGTGGGATGTAGGTACAACACTTCAGTTCACAAGCTCATAGCTTGTTAATTCTGCAAGAAACCCTAGACATTTAGTCTAAACCCTTCATTTTACAGATAAGAAAACTGAGGCTCAGAAGGGGAAAGGACTTTGCTGAAGATTCTATGTGCTTGGGATTCTTGCCCCACCAGAGCAATCTCTTTCATGCCCACAAATATTTCCCCAATCCCTTCTCATTCCTGCTTCTATAATTCTGTTGTTATTATAACCACCCAAAGCCTGCAGGCCACAGGTTCAGATCCTATCTTCTTCAAGAAAGCGTTTCTGATTATCCCAGCTCATACAACCTCCTTCTCTGTCCTTTGACATTTGAGGTTAGTAGTTGACCTTGCCCCTTGCTCTATGATGCTTCAGATGTGGTAATTTTGTGTCCTAACCAAACTGAGAACTTTCTTAGAGTAGGAACTATATATCTTTCCACTGTCTCCCCAAACATTTAATTCAGAACAGGGTTGAGAATTGGGGGCACATAAAGGGATGATGGCAAATCATTTCTTAGTGAGGCAGTTAGGTGGGGAACTGGATCTGAATTCAAATCCTGCCTCGGGCATTTCTTAGTTGTATGAGCTCAGGTTACAGTCACTTCACCTCCTTTGGGCCTCAATTTCCTCACGTGCTAAATAAGGAGAAAATATAGGCTCTCATTAATAGAAATTATGAGCTCAATGCTGGAGCACAGATGGAAAATGAGGAGCAGAAGTAACCTGAAGCCTACAAACTGGCCTTGCAGGGATGTGCCCAGCTGGGGTTGCTAGATTACCTTCTGTACTTCCCCCTTCAGTCTAACTCTCTCCCTCTCCCTCCCTCCTCTTCCTTCTCCCCTCCCCTCCTCTTCTGTCTCTGTCTCTGTCTCTCTCTCTCTCTCTCTATTTCTGTCTTTATCTCTGTTACTTTCTGTCTCTGATCTCTGTCTCCTCCTCTCCTTTTCTCTCCTCTCTTTCTGTCTCTCTCTGTCACTGTCTCTGTCTCTCTGTCTCTCTCTGTCTCTCTCTGTGTATCTCTCTCTCTCTCTCTCTCTCTCTCTCTCTCTCTCTCTCTCTCTGTCTGTCTGTCTCTATCTCTGTTACTTTCTGTCTCTGTCTCTCTCCGTCTCTCTGTCTCTATCTCCTCCTCTCCTTTTTTCTCCTCTCTTTCTGTCTCTCTCTGTCTCTTCTCTCTCTTCTCTCTCTCTCTCTCTCTCTCTCTCTGTATCTCTCTCTCTTCTCTCTCTCTCTCTCTCTCTCTCTCTCTTTCTCTCTCTCTCTGTATCTCTCTCTCTTCTCTCTCTCTCTCTCTCTGTATCTCTCTCTCTCTCTCTCTCTCTCTCTCTCTCTCTCTCTCTCTCTCTCTCTCTCTCTCTCTCTCTTTCTCTCTCCCTCTCTCTCTCCCTCCTCCTCCCTCTCCTTCTCTCCTGGACTCCTCCTCTTGTCTTTCCTTGTTTCCTTCTCTAGGTCTCCCCCCCGCCCCAATTTCCCCATCCCCTTCCTTTTTCATTAGGATACACTAACCTAGGCAATATAGTGGCCTTGCTTGCTGCAATATTGTTATGGCTTGCAGGGATTTATGAGGATGCCTTGTCAATTCCTGCAGACTGCCCCATGCTGTGAGTTATGCAATAGGCCATTGCCTTAATTAAGACAAACGGCCTTTACTAGATCTGTCCCAGGAAAAAATTACTCCCTGAGCTCCCTCTGTGTAGCCTAAGAATGACAAATGCCTACCCAGGAAGGTGTGATGCAGTCCTTGTCCCTGATTCACACAGGCTCCACCTCATCAAGCCGGGTCCCCTGCCCCAGCCCTCTCATCATAGAGGTCCTGGCTTCACCACTACGGTATAATAGACAGTACACAAGTTTAGAGTTAGGAGTTCTGACTTCAAAGGCTGCCTCTGATCCTTACTAGCTATGACAGAAGTAACCTCTCTGAATCTGATTTATCTGCAGAATGGGACTAATAGCTACAGTACCTGCCTCACAGGGTCGTTGTGAAACTCAAACGAGAGAGTACAAGTAAAGTACTTTGCACGTTCTAAAGCACGATATAAACGTCAGTTATTATTGTCTGGAGTTAAAAGCCTCAGATTAAAATTCTGCTTCTCCCCACAACCTATTACCCCAGATTTCCCCACTAGATGACTGTGGGTCAGTCATTTGCCTTCATGGAGAAGCCTAGACTAGGTCATCATAGAGTTTCCCTCCTATTCTAATGTTTTAAGCATCCTCAGTCCGACCTTAGTGAAGGTTGAAGATATAGTCACATCCTCTGGTGTGATTTTTTTTTTAAAGACTTTCAGAAAGCCTTTCCTCCTCCCTGAAAATTTCTTTCCCACTTACTTCTCAGTGCTGAAAATTCTTGTCATGAGACACAGCCCATGATTCCCCAGTGAGAGATCAGACCAAAGTACAAACCTCCCTGGCTGAGCAAATGCAGTGACCTACATTCATGTTTTTCTAGACTGGACCTGTGACGTCTTTGTGGTTAAGAAACTCCCAGTGAGGAAACTCCCTTACCTACCAATGCAGCTCAGCAATGACTCTTTAGCTTAGAGCCCCAGGCATAGAAAGGTCAAAAGACCTGCCAAGAATTGGAATAGCCAAGGTGTCAGAAGTAGTACTTTTTAACCCAGGCCCCTCTAGTTGTGAGTGAGCTTGCTATTGATTTATAGGAATGCACAAAGTAGTCTACTGGACTTAACAAGATGTTCTTATAATCTATATTATACTGAGGTGCAAATGACTAATGTCAAAACATTTTCAGAGAGTAGCATGCTTGATGTAAAAATAGAAGGTACCACAAAGAGATGAAGGGGTGTTGGGTCACTGCTAGCAAATTTAACTTCAAAACATTGCTGTGGAGATCTCCTTCAATCATATGGAGCCAATCACCCCTTCATTCTCCCCAGCCATAGAAGGAAGAAGATATTTCCAGCATAGTAAATGATTCCCTAGAGAAAGAATTTATAGTGGTTCTAGACTTTCAGAGCCTGTGTGTGCAAATTTCAACACACACACACACACACACACACACACACACACACACACACACACACACACTGATTTTTTCTCCACACCAAGAAAAATGTGCATCCTAATCAGGATTCTATCGCCTCTCAATTTGTCATTCCCCCCCCCCACACACACACTTTTCTATTATCTCCAAACTCTTCATCCTATGCTTCAGAGAACAGAAATCTTTACTACTTAGTGCCCTCTAAAGAAAGGCAGACCTTCCAACAGTAAGAAAGGAGCAAAGCCAAAGATTGGAACTGAAGTTGTATCTGCCTTCCTCTCTCACTTTTATTTTCTATTGAAAAAGAGACAGGAAAGAATAGTCTAGTTACTTCTCAGTTATTTGTACATGTGAATAGGAATAGCAATACTCATAATTGCAGTGATAGTTTTTTTAATAGCCAAAAGCAAATAATCTCAAAGAGAAGAAAATCCAAATGCTGGTTCCATTGGAGCTTTATAATGTCTGTCTTTCAGTTCATTTCAATCAATTAACTGTTCTTAAATATTACCGCTCAGGATATTTTAAGAGACCTTTCTTGACAGGAGAAAGAAAAGCTCTCCAAAGGCAGACCTCAGGCTCCCAGCTTTCCCTATTATTGCTGGCTTCCCTGGTCCTATGCTAAAGAAATGGAAACTCTCTTTCCTCTCTATTTCTATTTTGGAGTACTTCTATCAACTGGCACAACAGAAGCTCCTACAAGTCCAGCATGAGAAAAGACTCAATTCCAGACACCATTCCATAGTACACCAAAGGACTACAAAATAAGACAGTGTCCAGCTTCTCCAATTCAGAAATGCCATTTCAACTGTAATCCAGGTGGGATGACTGGGATGTTGCCCCAGAGTGCCAAAATTTAGAAGGAACTGATTATACTTGCAGTCTTTCAGCAATATAGAAAGTTTTCAGTGTCCTGCGATATAACTTTCTCCCCTACACATACCTTAAGAATGAACACTGGGTGATCTTCTTAACTACTTCCAACTTCACCTCCAAGCTGGCAACTTCCTGCTATCCCTTGCCTACCTTCACATACATACAAGGAAAAAAGAGAGGGGGAAATAAATTTATTAAGCTCAAACAATGTGCCAGACACTGTAAGAAGTGCTTTATAAATATAAAGTCATTTAATCCTCACAACAGTCCTAGGGAGTAGGGGATGTTATGATCTCCATTTTATAATAGAGGAAACTAAAACAGACAAAGGGAAATTCTGCAAATATATATATATATACATATATATATATACATATACATACATATATATACATATATATATACATATACATACATATATATATATATAATTTATCTGAGGCAGGATTTGAATTCAGTTCTTCCCAGCTCTAGGTTCAGCACTCTGTCTACTATACCAATAGCTGCCTTCCATAGTTCCTGTCCCTTGCCATGGAAACAAAAAATTCCTAGTTCAAGCTCTTCCCTGAAGGCTAGAAATCTTTATATAATTCCTAAATCTATCCCAATCATCCATCATTTGTGGTCTTCTCTACAGAGAATCTCTAAAAAGTTCTAATTCTCTGTCCTGTTTCTCCAGATTATCAGCCATCCCTGACTATCTTCTGTTCCTCATGAAGTAGCCAATCACTGCTCCCTTAGCCCATGTTCCTATCTCAAGTTGAACTCTCATTGAAACTGATTTCCTGTCTCTCTAAATTTAGGGCTCTTCAGAACTCCAAATCCCAGTGGGTGTAAAAAAAATTCCTCTAATCATCCTCAGTTTTCCTCTTAGATACCTAGATTTTCCCTGCTCTCAGTTTCCCCTGTGTTCCCAAGGCCTCTTGCTCTTTCTTCTCCTAGGATCTTACCCCTGCTTCCCCCTCTCCCTGAAAGCACAGCAGCTGGAGGGGAGAGAACAGTAAAAGTCTATTGCAGCTATAAAAGGCATTAACCATCTGAGCACTCGTCCCCATCAGGCGGAGCAGCCCATTCATACTTAAACAGGAAATATTGTTTAATGCCGATGGTAATGAGCGAATCAAATTTTGAAAATTAAACCCGAAATTGAGCATTAGAGCTGGGGCGCCAGCATTTGGCAAAGCAAATGGTATTGCTGCTGCCCACCCACAGCTCCCCACCCTCCTTCCCAGCCCCAGGTCTTGTCTAGGACCACAGTCCAACCAGACAGATGCTCCTTAAAAGCTGCGGTGTGAAAGGCCATGGAAGGCTTCCAGACAAAAATATTCTTGCCTACACCAAACCTGCCATGATGCCTGAAATTCCACCATTACTATCTTCTTTCTTTGGGTCAACCTACAGGTAATTCCTTCTAGGTAGGGCAGTATATTAAATTAGTCCTTCTTTGTAAATGAATTAATTCAACAGATTTCCTCTCTAACAAGAAAGGTATCTGTGAAGAAATAAGATGAGAAACTTTGGAAAACCTGAGGGGAAAAAATGTATAAAAAGAGGGGGAGGGGATGCACAGGGGCAAAGGTGCCAAAGATATACTTTACCAACTAATCCTTAATTTCCTTTTTCTGTAAAATGGGTCCTTTTATCAGGCAGTCAGAGCCAGTCACCCAATTTAACCCAAACTTCTTAGTGAGACGGAAAAATGTTATCAGAGTTGAATGGACCTCAGAGGTCATACATCAACTCAAACCTGTTCTACATCAATTCAAAGATACCCCTGACAAGTGGTTATACAGCTTCCACTTAAAAACCTCCAATCAGGGGAATGGAGGTCATTACACTTTTAGATAGCTCAAAGTGTTTGGAAGTTTTCCTTGTTTTCCTCTTTCAAAGTGTATGTACACTGGCACATAATCAATAGTGAGGCTTCTGAAAAGATGGTAGCCATCCAGCTGCCACTAACAAGGAAAACACTCTTAAAAAGAAAAACTTAAGTGATTATTACTATTGTGATTATTAATATACAGCACTTTACATATACTTTCTGTATGCTTTCATATCTATTAATTTATCTCATCTCACAAAACTCCTCCTGAGATAGGTAGCACAGATGTTCATTTTGTAAATGACAAAACTGAGATCCAGAGGCTAACTTGCCCCCCAAAACACAGAAAGTCAGAAGCAACCACTATGATAGAACTCCGATCTTTCAATGACAACTACTACTACTACCATCATCTACTACTACTACCCATCACTAATACTAGTACCAGCTACTACTACTGGCTAGCATTGATATTATACTTTTTAAGATTCAAAGTAATCTATCATCTAATCCATATATTTAAATATGAATTGACTCTTCAAACCAGACAATAAAATGAATAAGGGTGTAACTGATTAAATTTGAGTGCCATAAAACTTCATTTAAACATACCTAAAAGTTATCTTGGATCTCTCTACAGCTTTTGGGCCTACTATCCCTACCCCATCTCCTGCTTCCATCTATGCTTGATCTTTGTTCTTTCCTCATCTTCTCCTTTGCTGGATGTTTCTACCACACATTAAAGTGGGATGTTGCCCTAAAACTCTGTCTTGAATCTTCTTGTTCTACATTTTTCTCTTAATAATCATAGAACCTTGAGTGGGTTCAGTTATCATGTTTCTGCAGATGATTGATTACATAGAATCTCAAGGTCCAATGCAATATTGTTATTGGACATCTCAACCTGTCCATCCTAATGACATCTCAAATTCAAACTGTCCAAAATGAAACTTACTATACATTAATAGCACCTATAGGCTCTGGTATCCCATAGTAAAGGAGCACCTTACTGCCATTGGTGAGTTAAAGTCACCAAGTCCAAAAAATAGTCTCTCAGGATACTAAATGATCAAATGTAAGTTTTAGAATTTTTTTAGTCCAAGAGGCAAAGCTTATCCTATAAACCTCTAGTCCATAAAGATCTCAGGCAAGCTATTTGGATTCATGTCACTATAAGATAAGTATTCCATGTCCTCTTAAAAGTAAAAAAGAAAAATATGAACATTTATGATATAAGAATGTGCTATAGACAAACTTCTAGGCACTAGCATTTTAGGGTTGCAAGAATCCAAGTTTCTCATATCAACCCAAATATAAATTCTCAGCCACTGTCACTGATAGACCATAGGATTAAATAAGGATAAATACTGTCCAGATTTTAAAGAGCAAAAGAATGGAGCCTGAAAACTTGAAGCCAGTGAGCCTGACTTCTATTTATGATAAAATTCCTGACTAAATTTTTAAAGGTTAGTTGATGAACATCTAGAAAAGGAAGAGAGTGATTAAGAAGACTCAGCACAGCATTGATTCAATTCAATGACCATTCATGAGATGCCTTCTATATGCAGAAACCATGTTCAAAGGATACAAAAATGAAACAGTCTTTACCTTCAAGAAGTTTACATTCTATTGACCAAAACAACTTGTAGAGCAATAAGCAAATACAAAGTATTTATCAAAGAATTTTGTTGTGGAATCAGGGAGGGGTTTGCTATTAACAACTGAGCAAATCAGGAGAGACTTCCTGAAAGAAGCAGCATAACCTGAGTTTTGGAGGAAATTAGGGGGATTCAGTGAGGGAGGCAGAGGTGAGGAGGAAGAGTGCTCCCAAATAGTAGGGAATGATCTATGCAAGAGAAAAAAAGTCAGGAAACAGAATAACATGGAGGAGGACCAAAGTATAGGCCTATTGGGCCAGGGCATTAAGGGAATGAAAGAGAGCCTAGAAGAGGTAGTAAAAGCACAGAAGGTCCTATTTTATCCTACAGACTGTAAAGGGCTGCTAAGCTGCTTGTACTTAAGAGTGACACAGTCAAATCTGTACTTTAGTCAAGATGAGCTGGTAGATGTTCAACAAGTGATTCTCCCCCAAGAAAGTACACATAAAAAACTTTTAAATTCACTCTGCAATATTACCTTTTTCTATTGCTTTCAAAAGTCTAGGAAAATAATCAACAAAATAATAAATTAACTCTGACTTGTAGCACTTACCAGTTTCTAAGATGTAACTGCTCACACTGAAAATTTAACAAGTGGCTTTTGTGATCCAATATGAGCTGACTCCAGCATATCACTGGCTTTAAAAATAACCACTTGTTCATTGTGTAGACAGAAAGGAACAGATGTGGAATATATTGGGGAGCTAAAACTGGATGCTTGGGACAAGTTGGACTTAAGAGCTAATTGGATGTGAGAAGAAAGGGAGAAGAAAGAGTTGAGGATGGTTCCCAATCTAGGTATATGAAAATATGGTGATAATCTAAACAAAAACAAAGAGGGTTTGTGGGGAAACATAATGAGTTCTGTTTCTGAAACATTTAATTCACTGAGAATAGGTTGTGCCACACTAACTCCATTTCCTTTTCGTAAAGGCTAGATCAGAGAAATGTTGTTAAATATAGCTTACATAGAATTTAGCCCAGCATTTGACAAAGCCTTTCATGTTCTTCTGAACATGAGCTGGACAGTAGTGTCATTCAGAACAGAGAGACTATCTGGAGCAGAAATGCCATCATTAAAATGGTTCAATATCACCTTGGAAGGAAGTCTGTTGTGAAGTATCCCAGGAATCTGTGCTAATTAACATTTTTACTACTTAAATTAATGCATAGCTACCATGTTTATCAAATTTTCAGGTGACAAAAAAGCTGGAAAGGATAACTAATACCCTAGATAACAGAATCAAAATCCAAAAACCTTGACAGGCTAGAACTTTGGGTTAATTCTATAGTAGGATGATATTTAATATGGATAAATGTAAAATCTTAAACTTGGGTCCAAAACATCATTGTCACAAGTGCTAGATGAGGGATGCATGGCTAGATAGCAGTTCACCTGAAAAAGTATCTGGATATTGAAGCAGACATCAAGCCTGGTATGAAACAACAGTGCAATCTAAGAACCAAAAATGCAAATGCAATTTTAAGTTGTTTGAAAAGAGACACTGGATTCATCAGTTCTAGGGAGGTGAGATTCCCTCTGTTCTGCTCTTGTCACACCATATAAGGCACATTGTGATCAGTTCTGGGTGTCCAATTTTATGAAGCTGATTATGTTTAAGTGAGATCAGCAAGGATAGTGATGGGTCCCAAGATCATACCATGTCAGCTGAAGGAACTGAGAATGCTTAGTCTGGAGGTCAAAAGACCAAGGAAGAACATGATAGCTGCTTTTTTGGTGGCAATTAGGAATAAGTGATTGCTTAGGGTCACACAGCTAGTGTCAGTCTGAATTTGAACTCAGGTCTTCTGATTCTAGGACCTGTGCTTTATCTACTGCACCATCTAGCTGCTCCTATGGTAGCTGCTTTCAAGAGTCACTATGTGGCAGAAGGAATGAACTTGTATTTTTGGCATCAGAAAGCAGGATGCCATGGTCCCATTGCCCCAGGAATAATAAGGGAAAATTTTCAAATAAACAAATTTAGGCTTGAGGTAAGAAAAAAAATGTTCTAACAAACACAACTTTCTAGAAGTAGAATAGACTATTTTGGGAAGTCATAGTTTTCCCCTTCTCTGGAGGGTTTTGAGTAAAGACTAGATGACCTGATAAAGGTACTTCTAGTCCTCTAGAATGGTCCAAATGGCCTCTATAGTCTCTTACAACGTAGAGATTCTCCAGTTTAATGAATTCAACTAAAACAAGATGATGTAGGGCATTGGTAGCAGTGCCTTTGATGTGCTCTTGACCCAAACTGAGGAAGCCTGCATATATGTAAATGAAGATATCAAGGATAAGAGGCCAGCATCATCAATTCACCTCTGCCCATATTTGCACTGAATTAACATGTGGTATCTTTCATGTAAGGTGAGACCCCATTGTGGACTTTAAACTGAATTCCCATGTGTGGGAATGTATTATAATGAACTGTCCCCCTCTTGTGAGACAGCCAATAGGTTTAAGGGGTTAGATTATGTTGAGCATTAGATGGATCAGTCATTAACTAAAATTAGAGAATTTCTCTAATGGAGTTTTATTGACTACTTCAGATGGAGTCCAAATCCCAAACTTTGACCTGATTGGCAAACATTCATTCCAATGGGGGGCAGCTAGGTGGCGCAGTGGATAGAGCACCAGCCCTGAATTCAGGAGGACCCGAGTTCAAATCTAGTCTCAGACATTTAACACTTCCTAGCTGTGTGACCCTGGGCAAGTCACTTAATCCCAGCCTCAGGAAGAAAAAACAAACAAACAAACAAAAAAAAAAAAACAACATTCATTCCAATGCATGCATGTGGTTGGTGACTCCAGCAGTGTGAATTGGAAGAAGCACTATATTGAAAGAAGGAAATATGAAGTTGTCCATCTTAGGTTCTTGGTTATGAGTGAGGAGAGGTCCTGACTACCATGATTCTTCTCCCTCAGTTCCAAAGCTCTTCTATCTCTTTAATCCCCAAAGCTGGCTCCATTCCTAATATTCATCAATTGATCAGACCAGCCAGAGACAGTTTGCCTTCCCCATCAGCTATTCTTGACCTTAATCCCTACCCTCATCTTCATCTCTCTAAGGAAGACAGGTTCCCAGTATTAGTCTTCAATACCCATATGTAAGAGACTTTTAGTACAAGACATAGGAAATCTTACAGAACAGTCTACAAACAAGTGCCTGAAGAGTGCCAACTGATCACACTGGGGATCCCAAGGAGAGCAATCCTAAGAATTGTATAAGTATTATCCAGGGAGGCTTCCTGGAGGAGATACTATGGAAGTCAGGTTTCTTCTGTGGACAACAACTCTGGAGAGCACTTTGTAATTCATATATCCCTAAAGAGTTCAGAGACAGGAGGCAAGAGCCCAATCAAGCCTCCAATTTAGAAGTATTCCAAAGAAGGAGTTACCTTATCAGTGTATTAGGTAGGTTTGGGGGATAGGGTATGGGTGGGAGTTAAGGGTGGGGTAGAAGAGAGAGAGTTGGAAAAAAAATAACTGGCAAAAGAGAAGTGGCAATGTGGAGAGGAGCGTGTGGATGAATTTTAATGCAATCAGAAAGCTGTAATAATGATAATAAAGGAATATATTCAGACGTCAGGAGAGGGAGAAGGGGACCAGGCTGCAGCTCCAGAATTTAAATCAGGCAGAGGCGGAGAATTCTCTCTACCCTTTTTTCCTTTCCTTTTTTTCCCTCCCAATGAAGGAAATGGAATTTTTAAGCAGGAGGGCAAGAGATTAGCAATTGGCAGTTTTTCACCTCTTTGTTTTCCAGCAAATCCCATTTAATCAGGGACTTTAATAGAAGGAGGCTCTGGCCCCAAAGGCTGGCTGGGGCACTGGGTTAGATGAGAGTCATTGATCCCGGGGGGAGGGGAAAGTGCAGATCCATGGCATACACACACACACACACACACACACACACAGAGTTTCAATAACCTCCACTGAAGTCTTTAAAAGCCCAAGTTTAATTTGATCTGAAATGTCATCACCACTTCTGAGAGAAAATATGTTGACTTTTCCTTCACCTTTGCCTCTTATCTCTCTCTCTCTCTCTCTCTCTCTCTCTCTCTCTCTCTCTCTCTCTCTCTCTCTCTCTCTCTTTCCATTTCTCTTCCTCTTTCCATTTCTCTTTCCCTCCTTCCTTCTCTCCCTCTTCCTCTCTTTCTCTCTTCCTTCCCCCATTTCTCTGTCTTGCTCTCTCTCTCTCTCTCTCTTTCCATTTGTTTATGTCTCAATTTTTCTATCTCTTTATCTGTCCATTCTGCCTTTTCCCATTTCTTCTTTATGGGTCCTTTTTGAAAAGGTCCTTGTCTCCATTTCTCTACTTCTAACTCTACTTCTTCTCTTTCTCTGTCTCTCTTTCCTTTCTGTCTGTCCCCCTCTTCCTCTATTCTGGCCCCACCACCTGAATTAGTCCATTTCTCCCGCCATCCTTAACTTTGATATTCAGAGAAAAGTAATATCTCAGAGGCCAACTCAATTTAAGGATTGAGAAGGGAGCTTAGAAGACCACCCAGGATACGAATGGCCACCTTGGCAAAATGCAGATGCCCTATTTAGTATATGTTTGTGCTTCATTTCTTCTAACAATCCATATCCCAATTCTCTAGCCACACCCAACTCCAAATTCCCATTCCCCTTTAGAGATCTTTCCTAACCTCAACCCTGAGGGAACTAGAAGAAAATTCAGATTTCAAAGGAAGCCTGGAAAGAAGGTCCAAAAATGAAGAATGAACTAGCTTTGAAAATGGGGCACAAGTCCCTAAGGCTCCAGGGATCAATGGCTCCTGAACTGTCCATAGCTGACCCCTCTATCTGTCTCCTGGTCAAACTACAGTTCTAGACTGAATCTGAGCTTGATTCTTGATGAGGCATGGGCTTCCAATGAAACAGGGTAGCAAGCATGAGAGCACATCTGCCCATGACTTGCCCAAGGAGAATGGATCCCTGAGGCCTTAGGGTGGAGCAAATAAGCACCACAGCCTGATTGGGGGGCAGGGGACAGCCTGGTGCAGTGGAGAGCGGATTGGCTCAGCAGACAGCAGTCCTCTGATGTTACTTGTGTGAACTTGGGTAAATCACTTAACAACCTTTCTTCTAGTTGGACTAAAGGCTATACATAAGGTGTAAAAGAGTGCCTCTTGGCTAAAGGGGAATATTGAGGGTGGTAGGGTGGGGGTGGAGGAGCAGGCCAATCAAGGAAAGCTTCCTGGAAAAAAGGCAGTTCTGAGCAGGGTTTGGTGGGAGAGCAGAAAAAGGAACAAGCACCTGCATTTCTCCATCACTGTCATCATCTCATTTTGAACTGGCCTCAGTCAGTGTATCTCATATGATGGGGGAGAGGAAGCAGCATGCAGATGTTTGGGCATATGTGTATGCAAGGGGTGAGTTCTGCCTGCAGGGAATAGCTCCTAGTGGGAGAAGAGTAAACAATGCCCTGAAGAGGGTATGTGCCCCTAAATGCTTTGTATACTCCTATGTCCATTTATGCCCGTTTGTCTCTGCCTTGGCTGTCCTTCTGTGTTGGTATATATGTATCTGAATGTACGCCCTGAGTATGTGCTCTTTGTGCCTTTTGGGGTACACCTATAGACCTATGCATATGGGAGCATATTTTTGCATGTGTTTGTATATAGTTGTGTGAATATTTTCAGGTAAGTGTGCATGAGTGCATTTGCATATGCTTGTGTATGTGTGTTTATACAGGTGGAATAAAGCCCTTTCTGCTCTGAAGGCTATGTTTGATCTCTGGATCAGACATCAAATTACACTGGGCTTGGGTTTCCTGGAGAAAATTCTATTCCATATGGGAGGGTGGTGAATCTGCTTGCACACAACAGTGGATATGTCTTGTGCATGCACACATGTATGCTTGGGTGCATATGTGTATGTATGTAGGCAAGGGAGAGAGAAAGGGAGAAGTATGTGTATAGATGTGTATGTTTAGAAGTCTACTATGTATTATCATGTTTGAAGCAAGGAGCTAAGGTTTTTAAAAAGCAATGCAGAGAAGACATGAAAATGGTGTGGTAGGTGCATTAGGCCAGAAGATGGTGGGTGAGGAGAATGTGGAGCTTCTAGTCAAACTTTTTGGCCCCGCTTTTCAATGATGTGACCTAAGGTCATCCATCTGCTTTTCC